>NC_055994.1:95587088-95887088 GCF_018446385.1 Zingiber officinale | reverse complement strand
CAATAACATTATTGTAATATATATTTTAAAAATTAACATCATTATTATGTTGATTTTAAAGGATCAATACCTTAATGATATTATATTTTAAAAATTAATATAATTTTGATGCTATATAAATTATAGAATTAATGTTGGACTTTTAATTACTTTAAATAAATTTTGTGGATTTTAAAAGTGTATTCAATTTAGACTTTTATAAATTTTATAGAAATCTAATGATATCCAAATTAGATTTTTATATAATTTTAAAAAGTCATGTAGTATTTAAACTTGACTTTTTAAAACTTTATGAAAATCTTTTGGTATACAAAATTTCAATCGATTTTCATGGATTCTTTTAGAAATCCTTAGATATAAATTTTAACCAATAAGAACTCTTAAAAACACTTGGTACAATTTTAAAAATAAAATAAAAAGTCTTCTCCTCATCTTTGAGATTTCTATAGACTTCAAATCGCTTTAATTTTTTTACAAATAAGTCCTTTTTTTCCGCTCCTCGATTTTGATTATTTATTTGATCTTAAAGGCCATGTCCTTGTTCAACCTCTCGGCGGCCTACATCAACCTCTCAGCATGCATTTCATGCGAAGTTGAGAGTCTTCTGAAATGTCATTCTCCGACGTTATAACGACAAAAGAATGGATCAAAATGGCTGGAACAACCATTTGCAGCCTTTTCTTCAGCAGCGGCTCACTGTGGCGCCTCATGGCGACGGGCTGTAAGCGGAGATTTCTTCTCCGATTGCTCATGATAAGAAACAATGAGTGTCATCAAATGAAGCATGCGGTGCACCGAAATGGAGGAAAACAAATACAAAAATTGTTTGAGGTGACCGGTGATGCATTCGTCGGCTACTTGCGAGCAGGTTGAAGTCAAAGTCGATTTGGACGGCGAAGCTGTGCGTAAAAAGAAGAAAAACTTGAGATATTAGGTTTTAATATAAAATATATATTAATAAATCAAATTAATTCTCAATTTAATTAATAGATAATTTAATAAAGTCTAATGAAATTTGACCTAAAAATATTCTATAAAATTTATTAAAATTCCTAAATAAATTTTATATATTTATATTTATTTATTTAATAATATTATTACTAATCAAATTTATCAATTCAATATTTTATTAAAAGTTTGCCCAAATTAAAGGGTTGATCAACATTTTAGATCAAAATTATAAATAAAAATATTTAAAATTATTATAATATTATTGGATTTAAAATTATATTATTAAATTTTTTTAAAGTGAGACATTATTTCTCTTTGTTTTTAACCAAAACAAGATAAAAATATAAAAAATTGAAAAAGTTTTTTATGGAATAAATTTAATTAGGTATTTTAAGTTTTCTTTGAAAATAAATATTGTGTAGACCATGACCGCCTACACTTTTCCAGGATTGAATTCATCCCATTAAATCCATAAGTTTCTATGAAATTTATAAATATATGTAAAAGTTTTGCAAAAAAGTTTATCGGACTCCGTGGAATTTTTTTCACAATTATATAAGATTCTATAAAAGTCAATAAAAATCTATCAACTTCATAAAAATCTATCATTAAAAAAAATTTAATAAAAATCATTTAATCTTTTGATTGAATACGCCTCCATAAGATAGAGATTTTTAAAATGTAGCACCATAATAGATGACAAGAGATACGCTCTTTGATAAATTTGAAAATAAATGCCTCTCTTGAAAAATCTATAATTTTAAGGGTACTCTTTGATAATTGCATTAAAAACACCGATAAAATTTCATTGTCTTATATTTTAATATTTTTTAAGTTTATTAACAGTAATATCAAAGCCCTGGATATTCATCGTGGCAATCTTACCTAATGCTAAATTATGAAAGAGGGATAGATTTATTATAATAGAATAAGTCTTTCATTTTTATGAACATATATTTCTGAGAAAAAAAATTTCATCATTTATTTTTGTTTATATAATTTAGAAAGGAATTATAAGAGTAGGAAAAAAATTTAAAACATTCATATCAGTTATCCTATTTAAAAATTCTACTATAAATTTTAGATAAAATAATTTAAAAAATCTCTATATCACCTATCTTATTTATTCTTTAAATTTTATATTTATAAATACTACTTCTTAAATTAAATTTAAGAAGCCGATCTATATATAATAAAAAATAATTATTTAAATTTAATAAAATAATTTTTAATTTAAATTATAATTTTAGATAAGTAAGGTGATGCACTTATAACTCACGCTGAGGCGAGAGTTTGGAATTCCGACCGAGAGATCGTTGGTCGTGAGAGCATGCTTACTTATAATTCGCGCTGGGGCGAGAGTCTAGAATCCCGATCAGGAGGTCGTTAGTCGTGAGAGCATACTCACTTATAACTCGCGCTGAGTCGAGAATCTGGAATCCCGACTGAGGGTTGGCCTGGAAGCCCGACCGGGAATTAGCTTGGAAGGGCAGCATTTGTGGCTTGAAAGAGTTGTGCTCGCGGACTTAGCCTAATGCTCCTGCGATCACAAAGTGCATTACATAAGGCTTTAGTCAAATTTTGAATCTTACTCTGATTCTGATAATGGGTGGAGGTGCCAAATTTTGATCAACATTTTCCGCCATCTCTTGCTTCATTTCCTGAGGTCGTCGCTTGGAATTTTCGATCCTTGATGCATGGTCTTCATGAGGCAGGGTGCTCCTGTTTGCATATCATCTCCATGATTTCCCTATCATGCCCATCATAAATACTCTTTCATTGGGAGCTGACACGTGCCCCCTGAACTTTACTTGTGATGATGTCTAACACACGCTTTCTACACACGACCATGGTGCTTTTGTCTCTTGATCTGACGGTCATAATATGCTCTGTCGTTTCGATTGTCCGGTTTGACTTCTGATGCTCCTTAAGGGTTTTAGTTTAAAAACCCTAAAGGTCTCTCGTAGTGGCTCACTAGCACATCGTCTTCCTCCCATCTCTCTTCCCTTACTCATTTCTGCTTGCTAACATTCCCTTTTGTGTAAGTACTTTGCCTTCTTCCTTCATTACACATTCATTTATTGATTAGATAATGGTCGGAGATACGATAGTGCTCTGGTATGCCTATTTTGGTTCAGATTTGGACATGAGTGACCTTAAAGCTGTATGATCCAGCTTGAGGTTGTCCGAAGCATATCAACTACGTCTCTCTGGGCCTGATGACCATCCATATCCTCCCCCCACCGGCTTCGTGACATTCTTCAAAGATCAGCTTCTTGGCGGTCTGCGATTTCCCATTCCCTCCTTCTCATCCTTAGAGTCAGTATTTTGGTATCCCTTTGTCCCAATTCGCTCCCAACGCCTTCCGCGCCATGTGTGGAATGATGATTCTTTGTCACTTGTATCAAGTTCCTTTGACTCCTCAACTTTTCCACCACTTTTATTCCCTCAAGCATTCTGAACCTAGCGTATTCATGGTGCAATCTAGGACTGGGTATAAGTTTTTTGAGGGCATGCCTTCTTCCAATAAAGGCTGGAAGTCCCACTTTTTCTATATCCAATTGCCTGACGTCATGACCTGGCCTGTCAAATGGTGCCTCCATCTTCCTTCTCCCTTTGAACTGCGGGATCATCAACATCAATCCGCTTGCTTGATCGCCTCTGAAAAACTAGAAGGAGTGCAATTGCAGCTCCCTTCTTTGCTGTGGGAGAGTGTGTTATATACCTTTGGGTTAAGCCCCATTCAGACACCCTTGAGCGCACCTTTTGGTAAGATTACTTGACTCTCTTTGTACATCTCCACTAACTAGCATATTCTTTTTTGCTTGTAGAAGTCGTCATGTTTCGAGCCTTCTCTCTTGACTCTTCCGCGATGCCTAGCGACATCTTACGAAAGCAAGGCTGAGAGATTTTGGTAGGCCAGGAAGTTCCTCAGGCCAGTGCCTCAGCGGAGGCTTCCTCTCAACAATCTAGGGACCCCGAGGCCCCTGGCACTGAATCCCTCCCCATCGAGGCAGCTGTTGGTGAGAGGGATCCTTTTCCAGCTCTAGAGCAGCGATTATGCCTTCAACGCAAAAGGTTGCGCGCTACCCCATCAGTCCAGTCATCACCTCAGAGGCTGCCTGTGTCCCGAGCTTCCACCAAAGCTAAAACCCCTGCTCGGGCAGACACTCCACTTACCACAGAGGTTGCGGCCTCCTCCCCTGCTCAAGTCCCCGCCCAGGAACGGACCATCTCCGGAGCGAGAGACTAGCCCGAGGCTTCTACGCCTTCCACTCTACCATCCTCGAGCCAGCTACCCACTTCGGCTCCTGCTCCTTCTCGTCCTAAGGAGCGCTTCAAGAGTTGGTACGCCTTCACCTCTACCTTCCAACTGCCCTCCTTACAAGTGTTGGGCTCCATTCCTTCCGCCAGCACGTCTCCCAACTACAGTCAGGTGCAACTCCATGGGGCTCTGGCTGACTTGTGGAAAAGTACCGCCGACCAGGTTTTGGAATGCCCTCAGCTGGAGTTGGCTGACATGTTTTCTCAACGACCGGTGTTGGTAAGTTTTATCTACTTCTTCTACTGCTAATCCTTCTTCTACTTTTGATAGACCTGTGTCATGGGGCAAAGCCTATCACAGTATATGACCGGCTTGCATCGAGAGAATGAGGTCTTGAGGGCTCATCTTCAGGAGACGACATCTCCTACGACCGCCGACCACATTTTTGACCTGACCACTACCGACAGCTCGATTCAGTCATATCTACAGACTGCAAAGGAGAAGACCCGAGCCGCCAGAGGCCTGGCTCATGTGGAGTCAGAGAAAGTGCAGTCCCTGCAAACCTCCCTGAGGACTAGCGAGTCCAAACTTAAGTCTAAGGGAATGCGGCGTGCCCAGATCTTAGCCGATCTAGAAGAGAGGGAAGCAGAAGTGACCACCCTCTATTCGTAACTGCAGGAGCTTCAAGAGGCGCACAACGCTCTGGAGAGGTACCTAGTGGCAAAAAAGATAGATCTGTCAGCTGGCGCTGATCAAGAAGCTGCCTTTGGAAGTAGTGGGAGGCGTCAGAGGTTGCTTTCAAGTCTCCGCGAGAGGAACTCTTAGCGGCTAAGGCAGAGACCACGACCACCGGCCTAGAATTAACTGAGGCATAGGCTACAACCCTCAAAGCTGGGGAAGAGCTGAAAGAATATCAGAAAGGCGAGAGCTCTCATCTGGCAACTTACATGTCTTACTACCTAACCTCCAAAGAATTCGAGGCGAAGATAGACAACCTCATCGACCATATAATTTGCTACGGTGGCGTAGGGGCCTTGCTGCAACTGTAGGAACAAGGCTTTCTCTGGTCAATTCCCCTGGACACCTTCCTAGACAAGGCACGCCTCCTGAAAGAGCTTCCTGATGAAGCCTTCCCTTCTTTTGACTAGTCCGTGTCCACCTTGTAATTTTCTTCTTTCTTTTGACAAGAGTGTGAGGCCTCACCTCTCTCAGTAATCTTGAAAATTATGGAAGACATATGATTGGGCAGACTATTCCTACTATTTACTTCTTATGCCCGCCCCAAGCCTATGCTCCTTTCACTTTGTATGCCTAAGTAGTTTGTTAAGTGTCTATATACCTAAGTAGTTTGTTAAATGTCTATCCCTTTTTCATGTGCTTAGTCAATTTAAGGCTTAGTTAAGCGTCAGCGGCCTACCCGTTTGACATCCAAGTAGGCTTTAATTCAGGGGTTTTGCCTGGTCAGGCCTGATCCGCTTAACACTTTTGCAAGCGTCAGGGCATGCGCTCGGGAAGATCACTTTACCTGACCGGGCATCTATCCTGGCTGGCTGATTCAATCCCTGACTGGGTTGAGTGAGTTAGCCACCCGATTAGTCGCGAGCCCCCATACTCTAGGAACCCTGACCTAGTTTTGCGATCTAGTCACTCAACTAGTCGCGAGCCATGATACTTAAGAGTCCCCTTGCGGGTTCGAGGGGGAGTTATTGTAGTCTCGCTTATTCCCGAAGCCACGATAGCTCCCTTCTGACACGACATTCTAGCACGATTTTCTAAGACAATCCTACGACTCATGTTGCTTTTAAGCCTGTGGATGACAGCAGCTACCTGTGTATGGGTCGTATGATGGGCGCTGATGACGAGGCCTTCTGCGCCCCCTTGACAACTATAAATATCCTTCTCCTTTCGCTTCACTGAACCTTTCACCTCTAACTTAAGTCTTCCTCTTGTTTCTGCTACCCTCTGCGTTCTGACCCTTTCGCTTTGTGTTTGCAATCTCTCATGGACTCCCCTGCGCCTACATATGCTCCTGGAGTCTCAACCTTCACCGGTGTGGATCTGGATGATCTCTGCTTCACGTATGAAGTCCCCATGGCCATGCATATCATCATACCCTCTGAGGTTCATAGGGTCTCCTCCCCTCCGGTGGGTTATGTGACTTTTTCAAAGAACAGTTTGTCGTTAGCCTCCATTTTCCCATCCACCCTTTCTTCTTTGACGTGAGTCGCTACTTCCGTATTACTCTTTGTCAACTTACTCCCAATTTCATGCGAATCTTGTGTGGGTTTGTTCTCCTTTGCGAAATGTGTGAAGTCCCCTGAACTCCCTGTCTATTCCACTACTTCTTCACCCCTCGTCGCCATAGTGAGGGTCTCTTCCGTCTCCAAGCTCGTACTCGTACTAACTTCTTCGCTCCCCTCTCATCCTCCGAATCAGAATGAAAGGATAAATATTTTTTCCTACGTTTCTCCATCATCGTGGAGTGGCCTACCCAGTGATGATCAGCTCTTCCTTTGGCGCCCTATCTAGGAAATTTTCAGACAAACCCTAACTTCATGGAGGCATCCGCGCAACTGGCAGGTTGGAGCCTTGACTTCATGCTTCTGATAGAAGACGTACTGTTTCTGTTTAGTTGACTTGTATGCCTTCAGAGCTACCGCATTCTTTAGGTAAGGGTTACCCTATCCTGTCTTGCCTTTGCCATCTTATTCTGATTCTAGTGCTCTCTTGCAATGAATACTCTGACATGAGTATCCCTGACCAGGCCTCTCCTACTAAGCAATTTGGAAATAAACCGCCAAGGACATATAATTTTGGATAGGCGGGTTCTTTCGCATTCTGCTCTGCCCGCCCTAGGGGTGGCCGCCCCAACTGTTTCTCGTCCTGTCGCTCAGGCAGCAATGCATGCCCGACCTATTCCTGGATCTATAAGGTGTGCTCCTCCAACTCCTCTCACTCGTTGACCTCGGACTCCATCAGAGGAGTCAGACTCATATGACCAACCGCTCTCGCGCAGGCCAAGACGCAGACCCACTGGACCATACCTAGTACTTGAGGCCCATACTGCTACTCCATCGTCTCGACCGGCCCCAGCTTTGGCTTCCGATCCACAACTCCAGAACGACCCTATCATGTCGCCAAAAGTCCGAGCAGGAGATGATCGAGGGAAAGTCCTGATCGTTAAAGAAGAGATCGCTTCGAAGCGGCAATCTATACCCAACACCTCAGTCAAACCCTCTCCCCCTCAACCAACCACTTCTTCTCGACATGGCCTTGCTACTCAACCTAGACCTACCTCTTCCCAACCTGGTCCTTCTACTCAGTCGGGGCCTACTTCCTCTCAGCCCGACCCTAGAGGGACCGCTCCCGATTCATCCCGGTCTCGCTATTCTCGTTTTCGGGCTACTCTACCCTCAAAGTGGGGATTACGTCGCTATCCTGTCACCCCTGCTCGCTCCGTCCTACTACAGGGTCGGCTAGCAACTTAATGGGAGCAGACCATGAAGGTGATAGATACCTTCTCACTACTCGCCCAGGTGGACATGCCATCTGAAACTGCCACCATAGTAAGTTTACTCTCTACGGCTCCCCTCCTCCTATTCTAACTTTCTGTTCTTATGAATAGATGTTTGCCCAGTCGCTCCGTTTAAATCAGACATTTCTGCATATATATCGGTTGAATAAGATCTTAAAGAATCGAGTTGTTGACCTAAAGTCTCAACTCTCTGACCCTTCTTCCATCGTGTTCTAACTAAAGGTAGAGGTGGAGACCTTAAGGAAGGTGAATGCCTCTTGGGAATAGACCCTGGGCGAGGCTCAACTAGAGATTGACTGGCTCCGAGATGACAAAAAGAGACTAGAAGCGCTCCACCAGACATCTGAAGATAAGTACCAAGAGGAGCTAACCCTGAAGGAGAAGACACAATCAGAGCTGATTTAGCAAACTTAAAGAATCGACATTTCTGCATATATATCGGTTGAATAAGATCTTAAAGAATCGAGTTGCTGATCTAAATTCTCAACTCTCTGACCCTTCTTCCATCGTGTTCTAACTAAAGGCAGAGGTGGAGACCTTAAGGAAGGTGAATGTCTCTTGGGAACAGACCCTGGGCAAGGCTCAACTAGAGATTGACTGGCTCCGAGATGACAAAAAGAGACTAGAAGCGCTCTACCAGACATCTGAAGATAAGTACCAAGAGGAGCTAACCCTGAAGGAGAAGGCTAAATCAGAGCTGATTTAGCAAACTGCAGCCTTGGAGGACTTCAAGCTTATGCATAGACACAAGATGGATCGCCTGACCCAGGAGCTGAACTCCAAGGATATGCTCCTTATAGACCATAGAAGGGATTTAGAGTCTCAAGCAACAAAGCTGGTCTCCTTGCAGGCAGAGCTGTCTCAAGCCCAGTCTGCCCTATCTAGCTCCGTTATTGCCTTAGAGACTTATAAGGTCGAGGAGAGCGATCATCTACAAGCGAGTCGGGACGAATACTTACGCTCGTCAGAGTTTAGCTCTCAAGTGGGGGATCGCTTCATCCGGTCTGTGGCCTATGGTGCAGTAGGAGCGCTCCAACAACTCAAGGAGGGAGGGTATCTGTCCCTTGACCCTCCTAAGGACTTCCTGGATCATCATCTGTACTTTATAAAAATTAATTGTCACTATCCTCACTACTACTTCCTTTTTAGATTTTATACATTTTCCTTAACCCTTACTTCATGGAGCTCGAGCTGTTTAGCACTAGCACGGGGACCTGAGCGGGTCTTAAAGAAGATTCGCACGTATTCTAGACTGATTTATCCCGATCGAGTATTTCACGCCCCGACCAGTCATGTTGTCTCGATCTCAAGTCTTACAAAGGAGTGATCTATTCAGGTACGATAAGGTTGGAGGTAATTAGCACTCCATGGATGGTTCAACCTCCTACCCCGATAATCCTGCAGGTAGTAGGCACCTGATGTTAACCTTTTAACAACTTTATACGACCCGTCCCATTGAGGTGCTAACTTGGTTACTTCTCCTACATGCTTCGTCCTCTTCCACACTAAGTTCCCTTCTCCGAAGAATTAGGGAATTACCCTCCTATCGTAATTTTGACGCATCCGCTGTTGATATGCAGTTAACCGGCCAGCTGCTCGTTCTCAAGTTTTACTGATAAAGTCAAGTTTTAAAAGTCACCGCTCAACATTTTCTGCATCATACAACAACCTTCTGACGGATGACACCCCAACTTCTATGGGTACAACTGCCTCACTACCGTAGTGTTAGAATGTATATTAAAAGACTAGCTTTTTGTATGAACATTTATATTTTGAAATAAGAATCACATTGGTCAAATGTTTGTATTTAGTAAAATACAGTTGTCCATTTAAATTATATTGTAGATAACATGGTGTGTGGTGTCACACAGAAGATAATATTATCAATTCCTTATAAATTATAAATAGTAGCTCACAACCAAAATAGATTGGGACAAACCATTGAAATGGTTGTAGTGTAATTTAGTACTAGTTTATCTTGACTATAAAATTATAATAGTACACTATGTGTGTATTGAGCAGGACCATTTGAGGTTGTTTCTTTTATACTTATTGCATAAAAGAGCATAACCTCTGTTATTATGGATGTGTGTACTCCTAATCCTGATATAATAACAAGCACATATACTTAGTATTTATTTCTTTAATTTATCAATGGGTGAGATTTATTCATTAAATCAATAAGCCCGATAAGTTAGAAAATAATATTATTTATATGGTGTGTTGTTGATTATAGAAGAAAACTGTGTCTTAGTTATCTAGGTTGATGATGCCCCCTTGAGGAGCTCATAAGGATTGTCATGTAAACCCTGTTGGTGCAATCGACCTCTAGGGTTTCGATGTTTGACAATATGACCAAGGGTTGACCCAAACATGACCTGATGTTTGGGAGAGAGAAGTCTAGTCAGGACTAGATGACTAGCAAAGGTAAGTCCTAACTAAAGGTTAGGTAAAGTGGAAGTCCCGGTGAGTGAAGTTGGACCCTAGTAAGTGAAGCTAGGTGATGGAAGTCCCGGTGAGTGAAGTCGGGCCCTAGTGAGTGAAGCTAGGTGGTGGAAGTCCCGGTGAGTGAAGCCGGGCCCTAGTGAGTGAAGCTAGGTGGAGGAAGTCCTGGTGAGTGAAGCTAGGCCCTAGTGAGTGAAGCTAGGTGGAGGAAGTCCTAGTGAGTGAAGCCAGACAATGGAAGTCCTAGTGAGTGAAGTTAGGTAATCCTAGGAGGTAACCCTAAGTTATACTTGATATTTGTTAATACTGTGCTAACTCAGTATTCAAGGGAAGCTCAGCTAGGTCGACGGGCTGATCAGGTATCTGACACGAAGTCCAGACTGGTTGAAGGGCTGACCGGACGTCTGGCAGGTAAGTGAAGGTAAGTCACTAGAGGGGAGTGACTGTGAGGACGCGTTCCCGGGAAGGGAACTTAGGCGCCGATCCGGTTTAGAACCATTTCGAAACTCTGAGTCAAGATCTTGATTAGATTCCAATCTCGGAGAGACGGAATCTAATTAATACTCTACTTGTTAAACTTGATCTGGGCTAACACTTTGTTTTGCAGGATAAATGTATTATATATTTGCCTCCGGACTAACATTTTCTTGCAGGAAGGAAGCTGCTGGAAAACTGGGGTCCGGGGGCCCGGGATGGATCCGGGCGCCCGGAGGCAAAAACTTATCCTCAACGTCATTTCACCGCGTGGAGCTCATTGATTGGTCCGACTACGTCACAACTAGAGCGCCTTGAAGGTTCCAGGCGCCCCGAACCTCCTTTATAAGGAGGGTCAAGGCTGGAGCCAGAACAACAACTCAAAATCTGCTTTCTTGTGCTCCTGCGATGATGCGAAGCTACTCCGACCACATGCTGTTATGTTGTTTTCTTTCTTTTGTCGGTATTGCTTTCCTATTAGCATTCCTGTAATTTAGTTTGTAATCAAATATTCGAATTGCTAGTGGATTGGCCATCGAAAGCACCCTTGCGTGCGAGCCTTGGAGTAGGAGTCGACAAAGGCTCCGAACCAAGTAAAAATGACTCTTGTTAGCATTGCTTTATTCTTTTGCATTTACTTTTCCGCTGTGTACTTTTGACAAGTTTTAAATCGATATTCAACCCCCCCCTTTATCGAACTCATCGATCCAACAAGTAGTATGAGAGTAGGTACCGCTCTGATTTGGTGTAACCACCAATCAGGCAAAGGGAGGTCTTTTTAAAGAAAAATTTTTAAAGAGCAGGTATACGCCTTTCATTTTTTCCCTCCAAAAATATTTTTGAAAAATTCATTTTTATTTTTTCACCGTTGGTTAATATTAATAAAATATCGCATCTACCAAAATTTGAAGTAATATTTTTTTTATTTTTTTAATTAGTGAAATATTATATTATTTCTCCAGTACTGCTAATCCAAGATCAAGTCTTGGAATTTTTTGTTTGTTTCCTTGTGTGCAAGATCAATGTCTCTTCTAGAAGGATGGGACATCCACGAACCACCTCCATATGAGATGTACGAGAGACATGAATTCAATCTGTGGAGGATGCAGATAGAAACCTTTATTCTTATGAACAACCTCGATGGTGGCATGGCATTGAGAAGACCAACACAAAACTCAGAAGCAAACCAAAAGGTAATAAAGTTAGTTTTAGATTTATTACCTAACGAAGTTACTTGCAGGATAGGGAAGTTCAAGGATGCCCACGAGTTTTGGACCTACCTGACCAAGCTTCACGAGGAGCCGTTGGAGTTAGACGATCAAGTCGAAATCAAATCCAGACTCGAGTCATATCCAACGGGAAAGCCTACTGAATTAGGGGATGCACTTAAGGTTAGTATAGTTTACCAAAATACCCCTATCAGTAGTATGTTAAATAATCTGCATGATGATTCAGATAAGTATGAAATTATCCCAAGTATGGTGCCTGATAATCTAGATCTATATGATTTAAATTCAATATCACAAAATAATCTAGATTCTGATCAAGTCAATCAAAACTCTGATCAATTTGACATCAAACTTGACTTGGTCAAATAGAACAATGACCAAATCAATTCAAATAATTTAGTTAATTTAGAAAATCAAAACCAATTTCTCCTCTCGGTCCCTGTTGTAGTCTCTATAAAGTTTTGTATCCACCAAGTCCACTTCTTACCCAAGTAATGGGTTTGACACATCCTTGCTTGGAGCAAGGGGGGCAGCCAAGCATTAGCTTAGAGCCCAAGAGGTGGTTGGCCAAGCCTTGCTTGGTGCCCAAGCAAGGGGCCGACCACCACAAAGAATAAAAGGAGTTTTTAATTTTGTGTTAAAAATTTTCCTTCTATAACCATCCACATGGAGTTAAAAAGAGAAATTTTATTTGTTAAAATATTTCCTTTTTTATAGTCATCCGCATGGAGTTAAAAAGAGATATTTTATTTGTTAAAATCTTTCCTTTTATAGCCATCCACATGGTTTTAAAAGAGAGTTTTAAAAATTTAAAATCTTTCCTTTTATAGCTATCTACAAAGGATTAAAGAAAGATTTTAATTTTGTTAAAATCTTTCCTTATTTGTAGTTATCTATAATGTTTAAAAGATATATTTTAATTTTTAATAAAACTTTCCTTTTTTATAACTATGATTTAAAAAGAGAAGTTTTAATTAATCTTTCCTTTTTGTAGTTTTCTACATATTTTAAAAGAGAGAGATTAATTTTTAAAACTTTCTTTTATTGTCATGCACAATAGGAAATTTAGAAAAGAGATATTTTAATTGTTGTTAAAATTTCATTTTTTAAGGAGTGGTCACAAATAAGGAAGTTTTAATTATGTTTAAACCCTTCCTTTTTTACCATGACCAAAGATTATAAAAGAGGAGAGGGTGCCTCATGAGACACAACCTAAGCCTTGCCCCCTCTCCTCTCTTCCTTGTGGCCGACCCTCTCCCTTCTTCTTCCTTCTTTGTTTTCTTTCCCATAAGAGCCGGCGACACCTTTCTTCTTGTCTCCTCTTTTGCTTCCTTAGGGTCGGCGACATCAAGGATGGGAAAGTCCTTGTGGACGGTTGCTTGGAGAGGAAGAAGAAGAAGAGGAGAAGCACTTGGTGGCCGGTTGCTTGGAGGAGAAGAAGAAGAAAATTTCCTATTTTGGCATTCCTTGGTGGCTCGAGAGTCTTGGAGGAGAAGACGTGGTTCGGGTGGATTTCATCTTGGTAAATCGTCACTCACACAACGTCCAAGAGGAGGAGAGGAGTACAACAGAAGATCAAGAGATCTTTTGTCTACAAAGAAAGGTACAACTAGTCTATTATCCCGCTGCATACTAGTTTGTTTTCTTTGTGTGAATCCTGAAATACCAACACAAGAGGCTATCATTTTTAGGTTTTTGATTTCGTGTTTCAATTTCGTGTTTCGATCTTGTGCTTCTATTGAGATCTCTTTAGTTAAACGTAGGGTTATTGTAAGAAGTTAAAAATCTAATTTCTTTGAAAGCCTTTGTCTAGGAAGTGGTGGATGATCCCATAATCAAGAAGGCCTAGTGCCTCTCCATGTTTAACCTGGAAGTCAATATTTGAAATAGATGTTTAATTAACTTCTGTAATATGGTTTAACTTCTGAAGAACACATAGATTAAACTTGGAGTAAAAAATGTTAAGTATCGTTTCCAATCCAAGTTTAGCTTCTGAAGAGCAACTTGGATTAATAATGTTAAGCATCGTTTGCAATCCAAATCTAACTTCAGTAGAGCACATGGGTAGTTAGGTTAAGTTCTGTGCTTGTACAAATTTTTGTACAGGGGAAACAGAACGGTGTTCCAAGTAGCAACCAAAAATTGGTATCAGAGCGAGTTTTCTACCTCTGTGTTTGGTTTTCAGTTAAATTATGCACAAGTCATACATAATTTAGGTAGGATAATAGTAGAATGTGCAAATAGACTAACTCTGTGGCTACAAGCATCCTAGATTCAACTATTATGACCCTATTGTGTTTTATGTGTGATTGGACCCTCGGATATGTCAAGGGCATTTTATGTGTGTGCATGATTATAATTATTAAATACAGTAGGAGCTGTATTAGTTTTAGGATTTTACATTTTTGTTCGATCTAAATTACATGTACATTCCTTCGTAGAATATAGGATCGATAAATGTAAAATTTTATTTTGTTGCGGATCGTATCCTTGCGAGGCGTGGTGCTATTTGAGGACCAGAGGCGCAGCGGAAAAGGAATCAAGAAGGACGCAATGAAATAAACCCTAGGGCCAGCAGCCAGAGTTGGCGACAGCTAGGGTTAGCGGCATACAGAGGACAGCTATGGATGAGGTCATAATAGTTGGAAAATTAGTTTTCATATTTATTGCCTTTTATGTTGTGATGTGTGTGTTGTGTTGTGTGTGTGTGTGTGTGCATATTAAAATTTCTCATTTTTAAATAACTAAGTGGGAGAGAAATTATTTAAATTCCACGGTCTCCATTACTAGTTTGTAAGTGATGCATTCAAATTTACGCGTTGGCTCTGAGTGCCTTCCTCTACATCGGATGAGTTTGTTTATATATCACTAGATCAAACTTCTTTTATGGATGATTATAGGAAGTTATTTAGGTGTGTGTGATCTTCTCCATCTAAAGGGGCACAATCCTATTTAATGGACTAAGTATCAAGTAATGGTATACACTTATGCACATTTAATAGTATCCTCCCCATCGGTGTCACTGCTATTACTTGTGTGACCGAAGAAAAATCAACTATTAATTTTATTTGTCATAAAGTTAGGTCGACAAGATAATAAAATTAATGGATAAACCCCCCTCTTACAAATGTTTGAATTTGTATATATCCACACTATCGTGGCATGCAAAATTCACGGTGCTTTGAGGTGTTGGTGAATTTAAATGATATTATTTGAGGAATCAATATTATTTTAAATTCTTAAGTTTTGACCAAATATTTTGTGATTCTTAGGATGTCAAATGGTCTTCAATCCCCTAGCTATTATATTAGAAGAAAACAAACTTACTAGTCCTAATTACAATGATTGGAAACAAAACTTGGATATTATTTTAACTGCTGAAGGTTGTAAGTTCGTACTTCTTGAGGTCTGTCCTAGCGTGCCTGATAAGGATTCTAGTGAAGAGGAGATAGAGAGACATAGGAAATGAGTCAAGGCAGATGAGATGACACGGTGTTACATTTTGGCTTCGATGTCAAATGTGTTGCAACATCAGCATCAGGTCTTACACACTGCCTATGACATGATACTCAATCTCAAGGAACTCTTCAGACACCAGAATCGAGCTACCAGGCAGGAGGCCTTAAGAAACTTAATAACGACCAGCATGATTGAGGGGATACCCGTAAGGAATCATATCCTCAAAATGATGGCTCATTTAACGGGCTGTCCTCATAGAAACTAGAACAATGAAGGTATATATTATTCATTAGTTGTTGAAACATGTTTAGTGGTCTTATCTACCGGTACCTAGTGTGTAGATACGGGAACCACTGATCATGTCTGCAATTCATTACAGGGGTTCTAGGAAACTTGATGACTACATGAAGGGGAAATCACCGTTTACATGGGTAATGCTACGAAAGTGACGATTGTTGCAGTGGGAGATATTTATTTATCCTTTGATAGGAATAAAACATTGATTTTGAGAAATTGCCTTTATATACCAAGTTTTAGAAAGAATTTGATTTCAGTTTCTAAACTATTTGAGGATGAATATTCTGTTTCTTTTGATGACAAAGTAGTTGTCAAGAAAAATATGGAAGTTATCTGTTCTGATACATTGGTTGGTAATTTGTATACTCTAAATCCAATAACTCACACGATGCAACAGATGGAAATTAATAACGCATCTTCTAATTCTAATAAAAGAAAGCATCCTTCGGAAATGAATCAAACATATCTTTGGCATCTAAGGCTAGGATATATTAACTTGAGTAGGATTCAAAGGTTAATAGCCGATGGACCTTTGGGTCCATTGGTGGTGGAAAACTTTCCAACCTGCGAATCTTGCTTGGAAGGGAAAATGACCAAGAGACCTTTTAAGGCCAAGGGGTATAGAGTCAAAGATGTGTTAGAATTGGTTCATTCTGATTTGTGTGGACCTATGAATATCCAGGCAAGAGATGGTTTCAAATATTTTGTCTCTTTTATAGATGACTATTCGAGATATGGGTACATTTACTTGATGCGCCATAAGTCTGAGTGCTTTGATAAGTTTAAAGAATACAAGGCTGGTGTGGAGAAACATCATGGTAAAAGTATCAAGACACTACGATCTGATCGTGGTGGCGAGTACCTCTTAGGAGAGTTTAGGAGTTACTTATCAGAGGCCGGGATTCAATCCCAACTGTCTACACCTGGTACACCCCAACATAATGGTGTAGCGGAACGAAGGAATATGACTCTTATGGAAATGGTTAGATCAATGATGAGTTATTCAGAATTACCAAATTCATTTTGGGGATATGCTCTGAAAATGATAGTGTACATTCTGAACTTGGTACCTTCTAAGTCAGTACCCTCTACTCCCACGGAATTATGGAATGAGCGTAAGCCTAGTCTGAAGCATATTCGAATTTTTGGTAGTCCAGCACATGTGCTGAAGGGAGACACTGGTAAGTTGGAATCACATACAGAAGTTTACTTGTTTGTGGGTTGTCCTAAAGGAACGAAAGGCGGTTTATTTTATAGTCCTAAAGATCAGAAGGTCATTGTTAGCACTAATGCCCATTTTTTAGAAGAGGACTATGTAATGAACCACAAGCCCATGAGTAAAATTATTCTTGAAGAAATAAAAGAAGGCACGTCTATCTTAGTTCCAACGGTACAAGATGAGATACCACAAGAAACTGCCACACGTGTCACAAATGATGCACAATTACAAGCAATGTCACGTCGTAGTGGGAGGGTTGTTCGGCAACCTGATAGATTCATGTTTTTGGGAGAGTCTTCGGACTTGATTCCTGATAAACATGAACCTGATCCCTGCACATATGATGAAGCATTCCAAGATAAAGTGCATCATCTTGGCAAAGTGCAATGAACTCTGAAATAGAATCTATGTATTCTAATAAAGTCTTGGAGCTAGTAGAACCACCAAATGGTGTAAAAGTCATTGGATGTAAGTGAGTCTACAAAAGGAAAAGAGGGGTAGACGGGAAGGTGGAAACCTTTAAAACGAGGCTTGTTGCAAAAGGGTATACTCAGAAAGAGGGAATCGATTATGAGGAAACCTTTTCACAGGTAGCCATGCTTAAGTCTATCCAAATTATTTTATCTATTGCTGCTTATATAAATTATGAGATTTGGCAAATGGATGTCAAGATAACTTTCTTTAATGGAAGTCTTGATGAAAATATCCATATGAAGCAACCAGAGGGATTCGTTGCAAAGGGAAAAGAACATCTCGTATGTAAGATTAATCGGTCTATTTATGAACTAAAGCAAGCTTCAAGATCTTGGAGCATCCAGTTTAATGAAGTGATCCAGTCTTATGGATTCATTCAGTATCCAGATGAGTCTTGTGTATACAAGAAGAGTGACGGAGACGTGATGGTATTTCTTGTACTATACGTAGATGATATTTTGTTCATTGGCAACAATATTAAAGTATTATCAGACGTAAGGGTATGGTTGTCCAAATAGTTTGATATGAAGGACTTGGGAGAATATGGACATATTCTTGGGATCAAAGTAATAAGGGATCGCAAGAAAAAGATGTTATGCTTATCCCAAGCTTCATACATCGATACTATCCTTGCTCATTTTAGTATGCAAAACTCCAAGAAAGGTTTCTTACCTTTTCGGCATGGAGTACTCTTATCTAAAGAGATGTCTCTTCAGACATCAAAGGAGATAGAGGAGATGAAGGCGGTTCCTTATGCTTCAGCTGTATGAAGCCTAATGTATGCAATGCTATGCACGAGACTGGATATCTGTTTTGTCGTGGGCATGGTTAGCAGATATCAAAGTCATCCAGGATTGGGACACTGGACTACCGTAAAGCATATATTAAAGTACCTAATGTTGGTTGGTCCTAGGAAGATCGTATCGGTTCCACTGTACAAAAATTTTGTACAAGTGTCGAACCTTTCCTAAACAACCTATTGTGTTCTTTAGAAGTTAAATTAGAAATCGCAAATGGAACTTAACATTATTGATTCCAAATTTAACTTATATGTTCTTAATGGTTTAGATTTGGATCGCAAGCGGAACTTAACACTATTGATCCAAATCCACCTATGTTATAAATTCAATTAAATATTAATTTTCAAAATTGGCTTCCAGGACTACATGGGCACATGACCTTCTTGGGTATGGGAGCATCCACCACCGCCTAGACAAAACCTTTTAAGGAAAGCTAATATTTAATTTCCTTATATAACTCTAGGTTTAACCAAAAGGAACAATCGAATCACAAATTCGAAAAACAAAAAAACACAACTTCGAAATAAATCCAGAAAACTAGAATCTAATGCCTCTTGTGTTTGGAATTCATACAAAGAAAAATAACTAGCATGATGCGGAAGAAAATTACTAGTTATACCTTCTCTTTGTATGCTAATGACATCGAGATCTTCTGCCGTATTCCTCGCCTGACCTTGGACGTCGTGTGGGCGACGATCCTCCAAGATAAACACCACCCAAAGAGCTTCTCCTCATTTTCTATGTTTCGGCCACCACCACCACCAAGGAGCAAAAGAGAGAAAGGGAAAAGAGAGGGAGAGAGGGGCCGACCACAAGAGGATCACCAACAAGAGAATAAGAATTGTTATCTCATGAGGTCTCCCCTCCCCTTCTTTTATATTACTTGCCCAAGGCAAATAAGGGAAGCCTTTTTACAAAAATTAAAATCTTCCTCTTGTTTTTCTTTTTCCCTTTTTATTTTTCCTTTTCTTTCCTATTGATTGATTCAATCATCAAACATGGTTTGATTGTCTTGATTGGCCTACCCCTTGCTTGGGCACCAAGCAAGGGTGGCCGGCCACAATAATAAGGAAAGAAACAACCTTTGTAAAAATTTTTTAAGCAAAGAAAAACTCTTATAAAATTTTACAAGCTCTCTTTTAATTTCCTAAAGTGAATGTTAAAAAGGAAAATTAAAATCAAGTTTTAAAATTTAAAACTTCTCTTCTAAAATTTCCATTTTTAACATGGTTAGAAAATTTTCAAATTTAAAACTACTCTTCCTTTTTTCTTAAAACCATGAGGATGGTTAAAAAAGGAAAGTTTTAAAACTTTTAAAATTTCTTTTAAACCATGTGGCCTAATTCAAATAAGAAAAGTTTTATATTTTAAAAACTCTCTTTTAAAACTTGTAGATATCTACAAAGAGAAGATTTTAAAAATTCAAAACACCCGTCCTTATTTGAAATATGTAGCCGACCCCCTTAAAGAAGCATATGGCCGACCACCTCAAGGAGAATATGACCTCAAGGTATAACTAGAATTACTAGTTATACCTTTCTTTGTAAGCAACAATCTCTTGATCTTCTATCGTATTCCTCTTCTTATCTCGAGCGTCGTGTGGGTGACGATCTACCGAGACGAGAACCACCCAAGCTTCCTTCTTCTCCAAGCAAGTTTCGGCCACCACAAGAACTCCAAGAGAAGATGAGGTTCGACCACCACCAAGCTCCAAGGGATACTAAGAAATAAGACCTCCTATCTCTCCTTCTTCCTTTAGCAAGATCCGGCCACCAACCAAGCTCCTTGAGATGAAGATGTCGCCGGCCAAGGAAGAAGAATAGGAGAGGGAGAGGAAGAGAGGGGCCGGCCACCAACCAAGGAAGAGAGGAAATAATAGAAGAGATATTATTATGAGGTGAGACACCTTTACCTTCTCTTTTATATTCCTTGGTCTTGGCAAATAAGGAAAGTTTTATTAAAACTTCCTTATTCTCTTTGCTAATAAAAGGAAAGTTTGATAAAATTTCCCTTTCAAACTATATATGGTCGGCCACCTTAATCCATCCAAATAAGGAAAGTTTTAAACACAAAATTAAAATTTCCTAATTTGTTTCCGAAAATTTTTAAATAAAAATTCCTCTTTTGAAAATTCCCTTCATGGTTGGTCATAAAAGGAAACTTTTATAAATTAAAATCTTTCTATTAAAACATGTGGATGATTTACAAAAAGGAAAGTTTTCTCTTAAATTAAAATCTTCCTTTCAATTTACAAATAAGGAAAGATATCAAATCTTTTCTTAATCTTTTGTAGAAACTATAAAAAGGAAAGATTTTATTTTAAAACTCTCTTTTAAAATCATGAGGATGGTTACAAAAGAGGAAAGTATTATCAAAAATTAAAATATTCCTTTTAACTACAAATAAGGAAAGATATCAAACCTTTCACTTAATCTTTTATAGAAAATTATAAAATAAAAGATTTAAATTTTAAATTCTCTTTTAAAACCATGGCTTCCACATAAGAAAGATTTTAAAAAAAATAAAAACCTTTTAATTTATTGTGGCCAGCCACACCAAGCTTGGGTTCAAGCTAGGGTCGGCCACATAATAAAACCAACTCACCTTGGTTTGGCCTGCCCTAGCTTGGGCTCCAAGCTAGGCTTGGCCGACCACCTTAAGGTGGGTATGGGTGGGTATAATACTTTATAAATAAGAGGCTACGATAAGGACCGAGAGGAGGAATTAGTTTTGGTCTTCCGATGAAATTAAGCTTTCCGTGTTCACCCTGAACACTCAACTTAATTTCATCAATAATAATTCATACCACTAAAGAATTATTATTGAACTACCACACCAATCCCAAATTATATTTTGGGCTCCTTATTATTATGAGTGTGTTAGTCTCCCTGTGTTTAAGATATAGAATGTTCACTAATTAAATGAGTTACTGACAACTCACTTAATTAATATCTAGTCCAAAAGTAGTACCACTCAACCTTATCGTCATGTCAGACTAAATCCACCTGCAGGGTTTTCATGACAATCTTTATGAGCTCCTCTTGGGGGCATTATCAACCTAGATTATTAGGATATAATTTCCTTCTATAATCAACAACACACACTATAAATAATATTATTTCCCAACTTATCGAACCTCTTGATTTATTGATTAAATCTCATCCATTGATAAGTCAAAGAAATAAATACTAGATATATGTGTCTGTTATTATATCAGGATTAAAAGCACATACTTCCACAATAACAAAGGTCTTGTTCTTTTATTCAGTTAGTATATAAAGAACTTACCTTAAATGGTCCTGCTCAATACACTCACAGTGTACTAGTGTAATTTTATAGTTAAGATAAACTAATACCAAATTACACTATGACTATTCCAACGGATTGTTCCTTTCCATCTTAGTCGTGAGCTACTGTTTATAATTTATAAGGAATTGATAACATGATTTTCTGTGTGTGACACCACACACCATGTTATCTACAATATCAATTAATTGAACAACTACACTTAACATATAAATGTAGATATTTGACCAATGTGATTCTTTATTTATAAAATAAATGTTTATACAAAAGCTAGGCTTTTAGTATACACTTTAACACTATCTCCACTGATGTGGATATATGTTAAAGAGCTTGGAGGAATTAGGGGAAAAGGGAGGGGCACTTTGGTCATTTGACGGTAGCACCCCTTTAAGGTAACTGTTCATGAGAAGGAAGAGGGGGAGACACCGCCACGAACAGGGGAGGAGGGTTTTCTGTGTCTCGCCGCCACCAACGATCGACACTGCCACCGTTGTCTTCCTCTCCACGCCGACAACCTCACGCACCCTCCACTCCTCTGCCTCTGGCCGCCGTCGATGGCAGCAGCCACCTCCCCCCTTTTTTCCTCTTTATCTCTCTCGATGCTCGATGCTACCTTCTTCTTGGAGCCGTCATCGCCAACCTCCTTCTCCTCTCTCCCTCACCTCTCATCGGCGAGCACTTCCGATCGCCCCTTCTCCTCACCCACGCGACCCCATCACGAATGGTGTCGCCGCTTCCTCTCGTGATGTCGTAGTCATCGCCTCTCCACCTAGGATGTCGTTGCCTCCGTCTCCCTTTCTCCGCGTCGACGCCCTCGCGAGTAGGCTCCTCTTCCTTTTCCTTTCGCTGGCAGCTTGAGCGAGCAACCTAGCGCCGACGTAGTCTTTAGCGTTGGGGACGCTACCACCGTCTCCTAGCATAGGCAATCTCCAGTGCCATAGCCGCTTCACCAGTTTCGTTCCCTCGTGGTTGCCACCTCCAGCAGCCACAGGAAGACCCATGGCTTCGGCCAACCTCACAGCATCACTGCTGCTTTCGGCATCCCCATCGTCAGATCCGATCATCCAACACCCTTGCCCTTAGGTCCAGCACTAATCCAGCCCCCAATCCGCATAGTCATGTACTGTTGATGCGATACCACCTCCCCCGGACTACTGCCATTGAGCACCTCGCCAGTGTGTGCCAGTTTCATGCCAATGTAGTGTTCCGGCTTTCATGTCGTTATTATTCTTCCGACCCGCGTGTCGATATCATATCCCGGCCTACGTGCCATTATTATATCCTGGCATGTGTGCCGCTATTATCTCTCGGCTTGTGTGCCGCTATTATCTCCTGGCTTGTGTGTCGCTATTATCTCCCGGTCATATGTCGTCTTCCGGATCCAGGTCGTATTCAGCTCCGTGGCGGCAGATACTGTTGGAGCAATCTATGTGCCATAGGTTTTGATGTTTGGGCAAAGGTTTAAGTTAGGTTTATTGTTGTATTTGATATGCATTGTGAGTGTGTAGGATACAAGTACAACAAGGAAAGTCCAAGTGTGATCTTGGCAAATGAGGAAAGTCCAAGAATGAGTCTTGGCGGTGTAAGTCCAAGCATGTAGTCTTGGCAACGTAAGTCCAAGTGTGACTTGGCAATGGATGAAGTCCCAGAGGTGAGGAGCCTCTTGGCAAAGGAAGACTCGACAATATGGACAAGACCGAAGGAAGCTCCAAAAGGCAAGACGTGAATGATGGGGAGACATCCGAGGGACGCGAGGCTGATGGAGGAGGCTAGAAGGCTAGGTCTTGGTTGGTCGGGCGAGGACGAGTTCTAAGTGATTGTACTCGGGGCAAAATTCTATGTGTTTTTAGGATTATTGTAGCGACACTGTAGCAGCACTGTCGTGACAATGTAGTAGTACTGTAGCAGTCGACTGGTATACTGTAGCAATCGACTGGTACACTGTAGCAGTCAACTGGTAGTCGAACGTTGGGTAACTGTCGGCTTCACTTAAAGGACCAGTCGACTGGTGCATACACCAGTCGACTGGTAGCGGGAAAACAACTTAGTGTTTTCCTCTCGAGCTCTATTTAATAGAGCTCGAGGTGCTTGGGCATGGTTAATGAAATAGACTTGGTTAAAGCCTATTAGAGTCTCCCAAGCCTTCGTGTGATCGGTGTGCTTGTATTCAAGTATTTGTGGCGAGGTTTCTCCATCGACAAGGAGCTTGAGCTAGCCGGAGGTTTTCCGTGGAGTCATCCACCGACGGATCAGGATCGTCCACCTTACGGATAGCCGTGGAGTAGGAGCTTTATCTCCGAACCACGTTAAATCAACGTGTTAGGTTTGCTTTCTCTTGTCAGTATTTATTTTTGTATGTCCGCTGTGAACTAACATTATAGGAAGCGATCGATTTGGGTGAGATGCTATTTACCCCCTCTCCCCTCTAGCGGACGTCAAGGTCCCAACAGATACAGCTCCACATCTGACTCCCGTTCACCTGCTCTTCCGGGTCATTTTCGGGTCATGACAACTCGAGTAGCGTCCCATCCGAGGGCGCCTCCTAGGCCAGGGTACGCTCTCAATTCATGTTTTATACGCATTTCATTATTTTATATCTTAGTCTGTTACTTATATACTCGTTGGATCTGCCTCGAGAATCGGGGTATCAGGGGCTGGGGCGACCCGATCATTGGTTGCAAGTAGCGTTGACTAAAGAACTTCTGACAACTTAGTCAACATAGAAGCCATCTCAGTATACCCCCCCCCCCCCTCCGGGATGTCGCGGTTCGGTCAGCATTCCATCTACCTCATCCGACGGTCTGTCTAACTCAGATTTCGGACAAGATCATCCACGTTAGTAAGAGTTTTCTCCATGGTAATATTGGTCAGGACTGTAATGGGGTGTGCTAGAAAGTAAGGTCTTAAGCAGTGAGCTATGAGCACCAATCCATAAACCAATTTTTCCAGGGCCATGTATTGAGACTCGACCCTTTTCAATAAGTGACTGAAGAAGTACACTGGTCGTTGTACATTATCCTGTTCTTTCATCAACACTGCCCCCACGACCTCAGGGATAGCTGACAGATAGACCCACAGCAGATCCCCCGTAATAGGTTTAAAAAGTGAAGACCCAGTTCATTTGCGCGCTGAGAATCACGGTCGAACTGAACACAATCCCCAGTGGCATGAGTGTGAGACATGTGGTAAGTGCAATAGTGAGGTCCCCACTAACCGGGTCTTGGGGCTTGGATAGCTACCCTTTGGGGCATCCGAGAGTCTTGTTGGGGCGGGAATCCTGGTCAGGAATCCCTGGCGTGCGGAAGAGGCTGAGTTGGCGCTTAGGGCGGCCTCTTCGCTGGTTTGTTGGCAGGGGCAGGTGCCTTATCCGCTTTCCACTGAGCCACCTGGGCTTCCTCTACATTGATATAATTAGCGACCTTCCCTAGCATCTCATCGAAGTTCTTCACAGGCTCTCGAATGAGGGTTTGGAAGAACTCCCCTTCTACCAGACCATGGGAGAAGGCACTCATCAGTATTTCAGAGGTAGTGGACGGGACGTCCTAAGCTACCTGTTTGAAGCGTTTGATATAACTTCTTAAGAGTTCAGTAGACCCTTACTTGAGGGCAAAGAGACATTGGTCTGTCTTCTGGTACTTCATGCTACTAGCGAAATGGCACAAGAAAATAGTTTTAAAATCATGGAAGCAGGTGATGAGCCCATTCGGCATCCCATCAAACCATTTTTGTGGCGAGCCAGACAGAGTGTTTAGGAATACTCGGCACTTGATGGCGTCGCTGTATTGGTACAGCAACGCAACATTCCGAAACATCCGAAGATGAAAGTCTAGCGTTTTGTAAACATTTTATTGAGAAATAAAGAAACACATTGGTCAAATGTCTACATTTATATGCTAAGTGTAATTGTTCAATTAATTTATATTGTAGATGTTGGTTGCTACTCGGAAAACCTAAAGGTTCCACTGTACAAAAATTTTGTACAAAGGTCTGAACCTTTTTCCTAGCTACCATGTGTTCTTTTAAATTAAATTTTGGATCGCCTGCGGAACTTAACACGTTTGATCCAAAACTTAATCTATTTGTTCTTTTAGGTTTTAACTTGGATCTCCTGCGGAACTTAACACGTTCGACCCAAGTCTCCTTAAGTTATTAATTCCATTAAATACTAATTTCCATAAAAGGTTCCCAGTACTGACGTGGCGAGGCACATGGCCTTCTTGGATATGGGAGCAACCACCACCGACTAGACAAAACCTTTAATAGAAAGCTAATATTTAATTTCCTAAAATAACTTTAGGTTAACCAAAGAGAACAATCAAATCACAAGGAAAAGAAAGAAAACAAAAGAACACAACATCGAAAAACATATTCGAAATACTAGATCATAAGCCTCTTGTATTTGGTATTATTTCCATAAATAACTAGCATGATGCGGAAATAAAAATTACTAATTATACCTTGTAGAAAAACCTCTTGATCTTCTACCGTATTCCTCTTCTAACCTCGGACGTTGTGTGGGCAACGATCTACCAAGATGAGAAACCACCAACCACCTTCTTCTCCTCCAAGCAAGGTTCGGCCACAAAGGAAGAACTTTACCAAAGAAGAAAATCAAAATACTAACCAAGCTCCAAGAGATGCTAACTTTCTCTCCTTCTTCTTCTTCTTCTCCAAGTAGTATCCGGCCACCACAAGAACTCCAAGAAAGATGAAGTATTCGGCCACCACAAGAGGAAGAGAGGGAGAGGGTAATGGCCGGCCACAACACCAAGGAAAAAGGGAGAGAAAACAATAGAGGTTGTCTCTTGAAGGCACCCTCACCCCTTCTTTTATATTCCTTGGCCTAGGCAAATTAGGAAATTTAATTACAATAAATTTTCCTTAATTTCCTTGACTTGATTTAATTGAGAGAAATAAAATAAAATTTCCCAAATCAATTTCAAGTGGCCGGCCACATCATTGGAAAACAAAAGAGGACAAATTTTAATCAACAATTAAAACTTCCTAATTTGTTTCCGGAAATTTTAAAAAATAAAATTTCTCTTTAAAATCTCTTCATGGTTAATAAAAGGAAATATCTATAATTTTAATTTTATTAACATGTGAATAATTTTAAAGAGAAAATAAAACATCTCTCCAATCTACAAATAAGGAAAGAGATCTAATCTCTTTCTTTAATCTTTTGTAAATCTTTTACAAGAGAGATATTTTAATTCTAATTCTCTTTAAATTATATCTTCCACATTATAATAAAAATTAAAATTAAAATCCTTTTTTAATTTAATTTGGCCGGCCCCCACTAGCTTGGGTTCAAGCTAGGGTCGGCCACCCAACCTAGCTTGGTTCCCAAGCTAGCTTGGCCGGCCCCATTGGTGGGTATAGAAGGTGGGTGGTGGGTATAGGTGGGTATAGAACTCTATAAATAAGAGGCTACGATAGGGACCGAGAGGAGGAATTGGTTTTGGTCTCCCGATAAAATTAAGCATCCCGTGTTCGCCCCGAACACACAACTTAATTTTATCAATGATAATTCATTCCACTAGAGAACTATCATTGAACTACCGCACCAATCCCAAATTACATCTTTGGGCTCCTTCTTATTATGAGTGTGTTAGTCTTCCTGTGTTTAAGATATCGAATGTCCACTAATTAAGTGAGTTACTGACAACTCATTTAATTAATATCTAAGTCCAAGAGTAGTACCACTCAACCTTATTGTCATGTCGGACTAAGTCCACCTGCAGGGTTTAACATGACAATCTTTATGAGCTCCTCTTGAGGACATTATCAACCTAGTATCTCTAGGACACAGTTTCCTTCTATAATCAACAACACACACTATAAGTAATACCATTTCCCAACTTATCGGGTTTATTGATTCAACGAACTAAATCTCACCCATTGATAAATTAAAGAAATAAATATCAAATATATGTGCTTGTTATTATATTAGGATTAAGAGCACACACTTCCATAATAACTGAGGTCTTTGTTCCTTTATAAAGTCAGTATAAAAGAAACGACCTCAAATGGTCCTACTCAATACACTCTGAGTGTACTAGTGTAATTATATAGTCAAGATAAACTAATACCTAATTACACTACGACCTTCTAATGGTTTATTCCTTTTCCATTTTGGTCGTGAGCTACTGTTTATAATTTATAAGGTACTGATAACATCATCTTCTGTATGTGACACCACATACTATGTTATCTACAATATAAATTAAATGAACAACTACAAACAAATGTAGACAATTAGACCAAATGTGATTCTTTATTCATAATAAATGTTTACAAAGCTTAGGCTTTCAGTATACATTCCAACAATCTCCCACTTATACTAATGACTGTTGCCATATCTTCTACCATACATCCGATTCCCATTCCTCCACATGCCGATCGAAAGCACGGAAGGGCCTTAGTGAAAGGATGCCAGGTTATCCACCGATGCAATCTTGGTGATGACAACTTCTCCTCGCTCCACAATATCTCGTATCAGGTGGTACTTGCGCCCTATATGTTTACTTGCCTTATGAGCTCGTGGTTCCTTCGAGTTTGCAATCGACCACTATTATCACAATAAATTGTGATGATTTTGGGCAAACCAGAATCACATCTTAGTCCATTAGAAAGCTCCTGAGCCATACTGCTTCTTTAGCCCTTTGGCTGTCACATATTCAGCTTCCATGGTTGAGTCCAAAACGCATTTCGCTTAACACTCCTCCATGAAATGGCTCCACCTCCTAAAGTAAACACATAGCCCGATGTAGACTTACTATTATCCCTATATGATTGAAAATCTGTAACCCACAGGGAGCAGATCGTTTGCTTGGTAAACTAGCATATAATCTCTAGTCCTTCTCGTGTACTTCAATATATGCTTTATCCAATGTCCTTGTCAGGTTACTCGATATCTCACGACCATGCCCAAAAAAGATATCGTGTCTCGTATATAGCATTGCATACATTAGGCTTCCTACACCAAGCATAAGGAACCGCTTTCATGTCCTCTATCTCTTTGATGTCTTTGGAGACATCTCTTTAGATAGAGCTACTCCATGTCTAAAAGGTAAGAAACCTTTCTTGGAATCCTGCATGCTAAAACGAGCAAGGATTGTATCTATATATGAAGCTTGGGATAGACACAACATTCTTTTCTTACGATCCCTTATAACTTTGATCCCAAGAATGTGTGCACATTCTCCTAAGTCCTTCATATCAAATTGTTTGGACAACCATACCCTTACGTCTGATAATACCTTGACATTGTTGCCAATTAACAAAATATCATCTACGATAGTACAAGAAATACCACCACGTTTCCGTTATACTTCTTATATACACAAGACTCATCCGGACTTTGAATAAATCCATATGACTGGATTACTTCATTAAACCGGATGTTCCAAGACCTTGAAGCTTGCTTCAGTCCATAAATGGACCGATTGAGCTTGCACACTAGATGCTCTTTGCCTTTTTCAATGAACCCTTCTGGTTGCTTCATATGGATGTTCACTTCAAGACTTCCATTAAGGAAAGCTGTCTTGACATCCATTTGTCAAATCTCATAATCCATATGAGCAGCAATGGATAAGAGTATCCGGATAGACTTAAGCATGGCTACCGGTGAAAAGGTCTCCTCATAATCGATTCCCTCTTTTTGAGTGTACCCTTTTGCAACAAGCCTAGCTTTGAAGGTTTCTACCTTCCCGTCTGTCCCTCTTTTCCTTTTGTAGATCCACTTGCATCCAACGGCTTTTACACCATCAGGTGGTTCTACAAGCTCCCAAACCTTATTAGAGTACATGGACTCTATTTCAGAATTCATTGCCTTTTGCCAAGATGTTGCATCTATATCTTGGAGTGCTTCGTCATATGACCGGGGATCAGGTTCATGTTTACCCGGGATCAAGTCCGAAGACTCTCCCAAAAACATGAATCTTTCAGGCTGCCTCACAACCCTCCCACTACGACGAGGCACTGTCTGTGGTTGTGTATCATGTGTGACACGTGTTGCAGTCTCTTGTGGTACTTCATCTTGTACTGTTGGTACTGAAGTAGACATGTCCTCTAAGTTCTTCTAAAACAACTTTACTCTCGGGCTTGTGATCCATTGTATAGTCTTCTTCTAAAACCGGGCATTGGTGCTAACAATGACCTTCCGGTCTTTAGGACTATAAAATAAACCACCTTCGCTCCTTTGGGATATCCTACAAACACGCGAACTTCTATACGAGATTCTAACTTATCAATATCTGGTTTCAACACATGTGTCGGACTACCCCAAACCGAATATGTCTTAGACGGGTTTTCGCCATTCCACAATTCTATGGGAGTAGAAGAAACCTGATTTAGAAGGTACTAAGTTCAAAATATGCTGTTTTCAGAGCATATCCCCAAAACGAATTTAGAATTCAATAACTCATCATCGATCTAACCATTTCCATAAGAGTCCTATTCCTTCGCTCTGCTACACCATTCCCAGGTGAGCACAATTGGGATTGAATCCCACCTCGATAAGTAATTCCTAAACTCTCCTAAGAGGTATTCGCCACCACGATCCGATCAGTAGTGTCTTGATACTTTTACCTAGTCATTTCTCCACATCACCTTGTATTCTTTGAACTTATCAAAGCACTCGGACTTCGGCGCATTAGGTAAATGTATCCATATCTTGAATAATCGTCTATGAAATAGACAAAATATTCAAAACCTCCTCTTGCCTGGACAGACATAGGACCACACAAATCAGAGTGAACCAAACCTAACACTTCTTTGGCTCTATACCCCTTGGCCTTGAACGACCTCTTGGTCATTTTACCTTCCAAGCAGGATTCACAAGTTGGAAAATTTTCCAACTCTAATGAACCCAAAAGTCCATCGGCTATAAGCCTCTGAATCCTACTTAAGTTAATATGACCAAGCCTTAGATGCCAAAGATATGCTTGGTTCATTTCCAAAGGTTCTTTTCTCTTATTAGAATTAGAAGATGAGTTATAAATTTCCATGTTTTGCTTTGTGGAAGAAATTGGATTTAAAGTATATAAATTGCCAACTAATGCACCAGAACAGATAATCACTTTATTTCTTTTAATAACTACATCGTTACTAAAAGAAACTGAATATCCATCTAAAAACAGTTTAGAAACTGAAATTAAATTCTTTCTAAAACTGGGTACATAAAGACAATTTCTTAAAACCAAATTCCTATTTCTACTAAAAGATAAGTAGACGTCTCCCACTGCAACAGCTGCCACCTTAGTAGCATTGCCCATGTAGACGGTAATTTCTCCTTCAGATAGTTGTCGGGTTTCCTGGAACCCCTGCAAGGAATTGCAGATATGATCAGTGGCTCCCGTATCTACACACCAGGTGCTGGTAGATAACACCGCTAATCATGTTTCAACAACTAGAGTATGAGATATACCTTTGTTTTGGTTCCTACGAGGACAGTCTGCCTTCCAATGTCCTGCCTGCTTACAGCTTCATTCCAGCTTTAAATCCTGTACTCGAGATTTATTCACTTTCTTTCTGAACCAAATTGTTTCTTCTTCTTCTTTCCTTTCGGTTTAGAAGTAGAACCATTTTCAGCATAGTGAATTTGAGCATTGTGACGAAATAATCCTTCTGCTTCTTAACAAGTAGTTCCGCTAATGAATAAACCTCTTATTCATATTATAGTTCAAGAAACCGCTCAAAACTTCTAGGTAGCGTTGGAGGATCATATCGATCCGGGTTTCCCATCAATTTCTCCTCCAAGGATCAGTTTCGTTCGGATAAGCCATCATCTTTAGGATATGATCCTCACAGGAGTACCCTCTTGCATGGTGGCCGTCCATTATCTTTCTCATGGCTTCTTGCCTAGAGGCCCTATCTTGATGACCAAAGAGTTCCTTGAGATTGTTCATAATATCATAGGTCGTTGGTAAATCTTGCTGATGTTGTAATACATTCGACATTGAAGCCAAATGTAACACCGTGCCATCTCATCCGCTTACCCATTTCCTATGATATTCAATCTCCTCTTGGGTAGATTCACCAGATGGGTGCATCAGGCACCGTCAAGACATATTTATAGCTTTCAGAAGAAGAACAATGTCCGTGTTTCTTTTCCAATCTATGTAGTTAGGTCCAGTAAGTCTATTCTGTAAGTATGATGGACAGTAGGTTGAAAGACATCCTAAGAATCACAAATAACTTTTGGTCGAACTCTAAATTTAGAATAATATTGATTCCTCAAACAATACTATTTTAAATTAACCAACACTTCATAACACCGTGAATTTTGTATGCCACGTTAGTGTGGACGATACAAATTCAACATTTGTAAAGGAGGGTTTTAACCCATTAATTTCATTATCTTGTCAACCTAACTTTTGACAAATAAAATTAATAGTTGGTATCATTTGGTCACACAAATAATAGCAGTGACTCAGTTAGGGAGGATACTATTAGATGTGTCAAGTGTATACCATTACTTGACACTAAGTCCATTAATAAGATTATGCCCCTTCCGTTGGGGAAGATCACACGCCTTAATTCTTCCAGTCATCCAAAATGGAAGTATGTTCTAGTGATCCGCAAACAAGCTCATCCGCTATGGAGGAAGGCACTCGAGCCAACGCGCAAGCTTGTTTGCATCACTTACAAACCAGAGTAATGGAGACCATGGGATTTATTTAAAATTCCTCTCCCACTTAGTTATTTATAAATGAGGAATTTTAACTATGCTAGCCTACTTAAACTTGTAAACTAACATGCACACACAAAGACAATATAAAAGCAATAAATAGAAAATTTAATTTTAAACTATTATGACTTTTATCTCTAATTGTCCTCCGTGTGTTGTCATCCCAAGTTACGCCATATTTGGCCACCGCCACGGGTCTAGTTGTCGATCCATCTTGCTCCTAGTTCCCCTGCTCGTCCTTAGAAGGTTCCACGCTTGCAAGATTCGATCCATGACATAAATAGAATTTTACATTTTGATCCTATATTCCATAAAATGAATGTACATGTATCTAGATCAAAAATAAAATCCTAATAAAACTAAATACAGCCCCTGCTGTATTTTAATACATGCACACACATATAAATTGCCCTTGACATGTCCAAGGGTCCAATCACACACATAATTAACTAAAAGCCATAATAGTTGGATCCTGCGATCCACAAAGTTAGCACATCCTACTATTATCCCGCCTAAATTATGTATGACATGTGCATAATTAAACTAAATACCAAATACACAGAGGCAAAACCCTAGCTCGATACCAATTGTTGGTTACTCGGAAAACCTAAAGGTTCCACTGACAAAAATTTTGTACAAAGGTCTGAACCTTTTCCTAGCTACCATGTGTTCTTTTAAATTAAATTTTGGATCGCTCATGGAACTTAACACGCTTGATCCAAAACTTAATCTATTTGTTCTTTTAGGTTTTAACTTGGATCTCTGAACTTAACACGCTCGACCCAAGTCTCCTTAGTTATTAATTCCATTAAATACTAATTTCCATAAAAGGTTCCCAAGATCGACGTGGCGAGGCACATGACCTTCTTGGATATGGGAGCAACCACGACCGACTAGACAAAACCTTTAATAGAAAGCTAATATTTAATTTCCTAAAATAACTTTAGGTTAACCAAAGAGAACAATCAAATCACAAGGAAAAGACAGAAAACAAAAGAACACAACATCGAAAACATATTCAAATACTAGATCATAAGCCTCTTGTATTTGGTATTATTTCCATAAATAACTAGCATGATGCGGAAATAAAATTACTAATTATACCTTGTAGAAAAACCTCTTGATCTTCTACCGATTCCTCTTCTAACCTCGGACGTTGTGTGGGCAACGATCTACCAAGATGAGAAACCACCAACCACCTTCTTCTCCTCCAAGCAAGGTTCGGCCACAAAGGAAGAACTTTACCAAAGAAGAAAATCAAAATACTAACCAAGCTCCAAGAGATGCTAACTTTCTCTCCTTCTTCTTCTTCTTCTCCAAGTAGTATCCGCCACCACAAGAACTCCAAGAAAGATGAAGTATTCGCCACCACAAGAGGAAGAGAGGAGAGGGTAATGGCCACAACACCAAGGAAAAAGGAGAGAAAACAATAGAGGTTGTCTCCCATGAAGGCACCTCACCCTTCTTTTATATTCCTTGCCTAGGCAAATTAGGAAATTTAATTACAATAAATTTTCCTTAATTTCCTTGACTTGATTTAATTGAGAGAAATAAAATAAAATTTCCCAAATCAATTTCAAGTGGCCGGCCACATCATTGGAAAACAAAAGAGGACAAGTTTTAATCAACAATTAAAACTTCCTAATTTGTTTCCGGAAATTTTAAAAAATAAAATTTCTCTTTAAAATCTCTTCATGGTTAATAAAAGGAAATATCTATAATTTTAATTTTATTAACATGTGAATAATTTTAAAGAGAAAATAAAACATCTCTCCAATCTACAAATAAGGAAAGAGATCTAATCTCTTTCTTTAATCTTTTGTAAATATTTTACAAGAGAGATATTTTAATTCTAATTCTCTTTAAATTATATCTTCCACATTATAATAAAAATTAAAATTAAAATCCTTTTTTAATTTAATTTGGCCGGCCCCCACTAGCTTGGGTTCAAGCTAGGGTCGGCCACCCAATAATATACCTAGGCCGGCCCTAGCTTGGTTCCCAAGCTAGCTTGGCCGGCCCCTTATTGGTGGGTATAGAAGGTGGGTATAGGTGGGTATAGAACTCTATAAATAAGAGGCTACGATAGGGACCGAGAGGAGGAATTGGTTTTGGTCTCCCGATAAAATTAAGCATCCCGTGTTCGCCCCGAACACACAACTTAATTTTATCAATGATAATTCATTCCACTAGAGAACTATCATTGAACTACCGCACCAATCCCAAATTACATCTTTGGGCTCCTTCTTATTATGAGTGTGTTAGTCTCCCTGTGTTTAAGATATCGAATGTCCACTAATTAAGTGAGTTACTGACAACTCATTTAATTAATATCTAGTCCAGTAGTACACTCAACCTTATTGTCATGTCGGACTAAGTCCACTGCAGGGTTTAACATAATCTTTATGAGCTCCTCTTGAGGACATTATCAACCTAGTATCTTAGGACCAGCTTCCTTCTATAATCAACACACACCTATAAGTAATACCATTTCCCAACTTATCGGGTTTATTGATTCAACGAACTAAATCTCACCCATTGATAAATTAAAGAAATAAATATCAAATATATGTGCTTGTTATTATATTAGGATTAAGAGCACACACTTCCATAATAACTGAGGTCTTTGTTCCTTTATAAAGTCAGTATAAAAGAAACGACCTCAAATGATCCTACTCAATACACTCTGAGTGTACTAGTGTAATTATATAGTCAAGATAAACTAATACCTAATTACACTACGACCTTCTAATGGTTTATTCCTTTTCCATTTTGGTCGTGAGCTACTGTTTATAATTTATAAGGTACTGATAACATCATCTTCTGTATGTGACACCACATACTATGTTATCTACAATATAAATTAAATGAACAACTACAAACAAATGTAGACAATTAGACCAAATGTGATTCTTTATTCATAATAAATGTTTACAAAGCTTAGGCTTTCAGTATACATTCCAACAGTAGATAACATGGTGTGTGGTGTCACACAGAGAAGATCATGTTATCAATTCCTTATAAATTATAAACAGTAGCTCACGACTAAGATGGAAAGAAACAAACCATTGGAATAATCGTAGTGTAATTTTGTATTAGTTTATCTTAATTATAAAATTACACTAGTACACTCAGAGTGTATTGAGCTGGACCATTTAAGGTAAGTTCTTTTATACTAACTTAATAAAAGAACTAGACCTTTGTCATTATGGAAGTGTGTGCTCTTAATCCCAATATAGTAACAAGCACGTGTACTTAGTATTTATTTCTTTGACTTATCAAAGGGTGAGATTTAGCTCGATAAATCAAGAGGCCCGATAAGTTGAGAAAAATATTATTTATAGTGTGTGTTGTTGATTATAAAAGGAAACTGTGTCCTAGTAATCTAGGTTGATAATGTCCCCAAGAGGAGCTTATAAGGATTGTCATGTAAACCCTGCAAGTGGACTTAGTCCGACATGACAATAAGGTTGAGTGGTACTACTCTTGGAGCTAAATACTAATTAAGTGAGTTTTCAGTAACTTATTTAATTAGTGGACATTCTGTATTTTAAACACATGGAGACTAATACACTCATGATAAGAAGGAGCCCAAAATGTAATTTGGAATTGGTGCGGTAATTCAATAATAATTCTTTAGTGGTATGAATTATTATTGATGAAATTAAGTTGGGTGTTCGGGGCGAACACGGGAAACTTAATTTCATTGGGAGACTAAAACCAATTCCTCCTCTCGGTCCCTATCGTAGTCTCTTATTTATAAAGTATTATACCCACCTATACCCACCTTCCTACCCAGCCTTAGGTGGCCGACCAAGCAAGCTTGGAGTCCAAGCTTGGGTCGGCCAAGCCAAAGGTTGAGCCAAGTAAAGGTGGCCGACCCTAGCTTGGAGCCCAAGCTTGGTGTGGTCGACCATATAAAATAAAAGGATTTTATTTTTAAAATCTTTTTTTATGTGAATACCATGATTTTAAAAGAGAGTTTAAAATTTAAATCTTCCTTTATAGCTTTCTACAAAAGATTAAGAGAAAGGTTTGATATCTTTCCTTATTTGTAGTTAAAAGGAATATTTTAATTTTTGATAAAACTTTCTTTTTTTGTAACCATCTTCATGATTTAAAAGAGAATTTTAAAGTTAAATCTTTCCTATTATAATTTCTACAAAAGATTAAGAAAAGATTTAATATCTTTCCTTATTTGTAAATTGAGAGGAAGATTTTAATTTTAAAGAAAACTTTTCTTTTTGGAAATCATCCACAGATATTTTAATTTATAAAATTTCTTTTATAACCAACTATGAAGGGAAAATTTATTAGAGAAATTTTTATTTTACAAATTTCTGAAAACAAATAAGGAAGTTTTAATTTTGTGTTTAAAACTTGCCTTATTTAGAGCATATGAGGTGGTCGGTCATGTAAAGGGTTAAAAGGAATTTTTAATTAAATTTTCATTATTAACCAATGACAAGGAGAATAAGAGAATTTTAATTATAATTAAATTTCCTTATATGCCAAGACCAAGGAATATAAAAGAGGGGGTAGAGGTGCCTCACCTTATACAACATATCTTCTATTCCTCTCTCTTTTCTTCCTTGGTGGTGGTCGGCCCTATCATCTCTTCCTCTCTTCTTCTAGTGGCCGAACCTATCATCCTCTTGGAGCTTGTTTTGGTGGCCGGATTTGCTTGGTGAAGGAGAGAAGGAAGGCTTTGTTTCCTAGTTTTCCTTGGAGCTTGGTTGGTGGCCGAGACTTGCTATCTCTTGGAGAAGGTTGGTTGGCCGAAACTTGGAAGAAGGAAGAAGGCGGCTTGGTGGATTCTCATCTCGGTAGATCGTTGCCCACACAACATCCGAGATAAGAAGAGGAATACGATAGAAGATCAAGAGGTTGTTGCTTACAAAAAAAAGGTATAACTAGTAATTCTTTTCCGCATCATACTAGTTTTCTTTGTATGAATTCCAAACACAAGAGACAAATGATTCTAGGTTTCAAATTTGTGATTCGAGTTTGTGTTCTTTTCTTTTCTTTTTCGATCTTGTGATTCGATTGTTCTTATTGGTTAAACCTAGGGTTACTATAAGGAGATTGAATATTGAATTTCTTTAAAAGGCTTTGTCAAGGAAGTGGTGGATGATCCCATAACCAAGAAGGCCTAGTGTCTCGCCATGTTTAACCTGAAAACCAATTTTAGAAATAAATATTTAATCAACTTTGTAACATAGGTGGACTTGGATTAATAATGTTAAGCATCATTTGCGATCCAAGTCTAAACTTCTAAGAACAGATAAGTTAAATTTGGAATCAATAATGTTAAGTTCCGCTTGTGTATTTAATTTCTAAAGAACACAATAGGTTGTTAGGAATGGTTCAGGACTTGTACAAAATTTTTGTACAGGGGAATGTTGGATCGAAAGCGCTAGAGGGGGTGAATAACGCTCGTGGCTATTTTGCTCGTTACGGATTTGTAATATAATCGAGAGTTAAAGCAGCGGAAACAAAAAGACAATCACACAAGAACTCGAGGAGTTACTTGGTTTGGAGCCTGTGGTGACTCCTACTCCAAGGCCCGCGATCGTTGATCGCTTTTGGTAGACAACAACTATAAGCTCGTTAATGTGTTTACAAGATGAAGTACAATGATTAAAAGAAGCGACTAAATAATACCAACGACAGTAGGAAAAACTGAAGATTCGGAGCTCCGGGTCATCGGTGTCAATTCGCAGCACTTCTAGGTCGTCTCGTTGGTAGCACGTTGAAGAAAGGAAGCTTAGAACTTGATTTTTTTGAGTTCTGCCTCGAGACCATCTTTTATACTGTGCTGGAGGCACCTCCAAGCCTGTCCAAGGCACCTCCAAGCCTGTCCAGGCCGTCGAGTCGCACGCGTGGATCAGCACAGAATTGGTCGCACCTTATCTGCTTTAAGGGTCCTTCAAGCCTTGGTCCAAGGCGCCTCCAGTTACGTCCGAGGCGCCTCTAGTTACGTCCGAGGCGCTTCCAGCTCCTCTGGACAGCTGGCTTCGGCTTGCACCCGAGGCGCCTCCAAGCTCCATGGAGGCGCCTCGGACATTGTTCATCCGAGGCTTAACTTTGGTTTTTTGTACCTATAAGATGTGTTAGATCCAAAACAATAACCTACACTGCAAGACAAATATTAACACACATAAAATATTGTAAAGACAGTAAATGACAGTCTTCGAACTGTCCGGGTCTGACTTCAGATTTTTGACCGGAAACCCTAGGTCGACCCGATACCTACTGTTCCCTCTACGAGGAACGCGTCCTCACCTACTCCACTCATGAGAGTTACCTGATGTCAGTCCGGTCCTCCAGACTGACTGGTCTTTCTGCCTAGGGTTACCACCCCCTAGGACCTAGAGTTACCGCCCCCTAGGGTTTTTCTCCACCTAGGGTTACCACCCCCTGGGACCTAAGGTTACCACCCCCTAGGGTTTTTCACCTGTCTAACCACAGTTAGGACTTTCCTGCATTCTCATTTGAGCACATCAGATAACAATCAACCTTAACTTTGAATCTCTTTGCCATTATCAAAACTAAGGTTCGATCGTCAGATGCTTCCCGCACCAACAGGGAACCGGTACGATATTCCGAGTATCAACCAACAGTATTGGTACAGCAACGCAGCATTCTGAAACATCCGAAGATGATCGTCTGAGTCCTTGCTACCGTCATACTCTCTAATAGCTGGGAGCTTGTACCCCTTCGATGGCTTCTCCTCGAGTACCCTTAGAGAGAAGGATACTTACTCCTCAGGCTCCTCCCGGGCTCCTCCCTGAGGACTATGACTTTCCCCTTCTTTGAATCTCTGGACGGGGAGCTCTCCGCGATAGAGGCTTGTGGTTGCTTTTTCTTATTGTAACAGTCTGGGCCCTTGTGGTACTGGTCCGGGCCAGGCTCCCGATAGAAGGTTGGAGGGAAATACTCAGGTCATTTCCTCTTAGACCCCCTATTCGCGACGCAAGTAGGATTCTTGGAAATCGCAGGCATCTTGTACGGTCATGAAGTAATGGTTTGTTTTTCGGAAGCCACTCTCGCCTCTTGGCCTCCTTGAACAGTTCATATTCTCCTGCTGTCATAGTGACATTGATTCTTCCGGTATCCTTGATCTTCACATTCCAGAATAGGTGAAGGAGATTCCCACAGACGGTGCCAAATTGATCCTATCCAAAATCTGAGTCAGACGAAGGCAGGATGAGTTGTTGCTGGGGTTGACGAAGAGATGACTAGGACGCCCTTATCGCACGTGCCCAAGAGAATGGACCCTAACGTGGCGTTGACGAACGATGGTCACTGAAGCGGTGGTATTTCAGTACTTAGAGCTCTGCGCACACTCATACAAGCACTCGGAATGTTAGAAGCCAGACACCAGGGAAAAAGTCCCTGACACAGACCCTCCGACGCTCAAGTTAGGTACTTTTTCCCTAGAAGAACAATGTACGAAGGAGAAAGAAAAGTAGAAGACAAGTGCGAATGTGCGAGAGAGCGTACTTGCTCAAGGGAAAGGATCTCCCTTTTTATATGACAATGCGTACCTCTGGAGTCTAACCGATGTCAGGGAATGTCGGGTGTCAGGACCTATCTAGTGATGGAGGACGTGTGACACCCTCTCGTGGACTGGAAGAAGGTTCTATTCTCAAATGACCGCATACCATTGGAATATTCCCTGACATACAACAGTTATTCTCGGACAGACGGTTACGATTCTCTGATCTTGTTGTCGCGTAGCGCCTTCTGTCCCGTCCAGGTATAACTAGGGGGCAGCTCGGGGTGATCTGTCAGGTATAACACCTAGCCTAAGTCTTGAGGAGCAAGAAGAGCTATGGAGAGATCGCCCAAGAACTGACCGGGAGTTGGTTTATTGAGAGAACCATGCCTGAATATGACTGCGCTGTGAAACCCCGACCAGTCGGAGCAGGTCGAGCATCACCCTAGTTGTACATCCTGATTCAGGTCTGGGATCTTGATCTGTAATCGCTCACCCAGGCATCATGCGCCTGATGACATCAGGCGATCCTATATCTTCTTTTCCCAGCTGCTAACTGTCACGTCCTCCTAATTGTTGACTATCACGTCTTCTTGACGGTTAACTATTATATCCTTTTAACTTTTGACTATCATATATTCTTAATTTATTATATTTTTCTAACTTTTGACTGTTACTTTTTCTTTATTTTAATTTTTTAATTTTATCGGATCTTATTATTACGTATCATATCAATAATGTATACAGATGTCAGAACATAGAAAAAAAAAATACAGTAGTCATTAAAGTTCATTTATATCGGCCACTGCATCTGATCTCCAGCTTCCCTGAATCATTTATTGCGACCCTAAACTCACTCGCAGTCATTTATGGCAAGATTGCACCATGCATGGCTGAGACCAAGATTCCTTTCTTAATTCAAAAGGGTTGCCGAAAGTCAAAGAACATGTCTTTTGTCACAAAGCAAAAAAAGAAATCTACATTATTTGACCAAACAAGAAGGAAAAAACAGGTCTACAAAGTGATAAAACCAGAGCATTTTCAGGCTGGAAAATCTCTCTTAAACTTGACCCTCACAGTTCTATTCCATGGAAATGACCAAATCAAATGAAGCTTAGTAACACAATGAGCTAGAGATCTACAGCACAATAAAGAACCATCAATCATTTGTTCTTGAAGGCTCAAGAGTTCCAGTGGGTCACTTTCTCTTGCCATCGATCAGAGAAAAAGCAGAAAGGCAGAAGCTTGTTCAGGTATGTATGGCCATGTCTTTAACGTGATTTCAGGGTTTTCTAATGGCTGGCCCATGTGAGGACTTTGGTCTCTGACCTCTGGTCCTTTTGCATATGCTGTGTTCATTAAAATCCTCAGGAAGGTATCTATCTATCTATCTATCTATTGTGGCCTTCTTGGATCAACTTGGGGATGTGTATTATGGATGTTTGGTAGCTTTCTCTTCTTCTTTGTTCTTCCACTTACAGGGAAAGGTTGGTCATACGATGCAAGTGTGTTTAGGGTTTCTTCTTGCTCTCTTGTTGTTGTTTTCTTTTCATTGCTGAGCATGCTTGTTTCTGCTCGTCCTGGACGTGTTTGTTTAATTGTCTACGTGGTTTCTTAGTTTGATAATTGAAGGATCTACTGATGATGGATTTGTTTCTTCTCTTAACCAAATTAGGGTTCATCAAGTCTCTTCTTATGCTTCTTGGATATGAACCAGCGCCTTTTCTCTGGAAAACTATCATTGACACCATTACTGTTCTTGCAAGATTATTTTGTTTTTCTTCTTCATCACCATACCCAAATCATAGGGCAGTTACCCTTTGTGCTTGATCTTTTGAGTTGTTTGCTTTGATCTAAGAGTTAGGACTTTGGTTCGAAATATGATGAATCATTTCGCGATATGTTACAGTTCTGATGGCCAAAGACAGCTCTGGATCTTTGAACATTTTTCAGATGGAAATGAAGAAGCGACGCATAACTAACATCTTGGTTGTAACTGGCCTTTGTATGATCTTCTACATACTCGGTGCTTGGCAAAACTCCTCGACCACAGTCAATCCTAAATCGGATTTGGATATGAAAGTGGGATGTGACACCTCATCTTCCTCGCTTGCTACTCTTGATTTTGACTCTCACCATGCATTGGGCCTCAATGAAACATCCATGGTGGACATGAAATTCCCTCCGTGCAACCTAAACTTTAGCGAGTACACTCCTTGCCAAGACCGAACTAGGGGAAGGAGGTTCTCGAGGGAAATGCTTGCATACCGAGAACGACATTGCCCTGGAGAAGATGAGCTCATCCAGTGCCTAATCCCTGCTCCACCGAAATATAAATCGCCCTTCAAGTGGCCTCAGTGCAGGGACTATGCTTGGTATGACAACATTCCTCACAAAGAACTCAGCATCGAGAAGGCTGTTCAAAATTGGATCCAAGTAGAAGGTGATCGTTTCAGGTTCCCCGGTGGTGGAACAATGTTTCCACATGGAGCTGATGTTTACATTGATGACATCAATGCTCTCATCTCGTTAACTGATGGTAACATTAGGACTGCCATTGACACAGGCTGTGGAGTAAGTCGATTTCTTATTCGAGTCTTTGGTGTTACTTGCTCTTGAATCAATCTGATTACCGAGAGGTTATTGTAGGTTGCAAGTTGGGGTGCTTATCTTCTGAAGAGGGATATCATTACAATGTCATTTGCTCCAAGAGATACGCACGAAGCTCAAGTTCAGTTTGCTTTGGAGCGAGGAGTTCCTGCCATGATCGGGGTGATGGCAACACAGAGACTGCCTTACCCAGCTCGAGCTTTTGATATGGCTCATTGTTCCCGATGTCTTATACCCTGGCAAGCTTATGGTAATTCAACACCAAACAAATCCAACAACCCGTTCTTACTGGATCAAATAACATATGCGTGAATCTATCTATGTATCAGATGGTTTATATCTAACTGAAGTTGATCGAGTTCTGAGACCGGGTGGTTATTGGATTCTTTCGGGTCCTCCAATCAATTGGAAGAAGCACTATAGAGGCTGGGAAAGAACTCAAGAAAACTTAAAGAAAGAGCAAGATTCAATAGAGGATGTCGCTAAGCGTCTATGCTGGAAGAAACTAGTTGAGAAAGATGATCTTGCGGTTTGGCAAAAGCCAATCAATCATATTGAATGCAAAGAAAGCCGAAGGATCTATAAAACACCTCGCATTTGCAAGAATGAAAATGCTGATGCTGCTTGGTAAGAACAACTAAACCCTTAAAGAGATCCTACATATTGATTTCGCTTGATTCATGATCTTTTCAGGTATAAGAAAATGGAGGCTTGCATAACCCCTCTACCAGAAGTGAGTAATCAGGATGAGGTTGCAGGTGGTAAGCTCAAAAAATGGCCTGAGAGGGCATTTTCTGTTCCACCAAGGATAAGCAGTGATTCCATTCCTGGATTAACCGCTAAGACATTTGAAGACGACACTCAATTGTGGCAAGAACGGGTAGCTCACTACAAAAGAATCATTCCAGGATTGTCTAAAGGTCAATACAGAAATGTGATGGACATGAACGCGTATCTGGGTGGATTTGCAGCAGTTTTGACGGAGTATCCTGTGTGGGTGATGAATGTGGTACCTGCAAATTCAAAACTTGATACTCTCGGTGTGATCTATGAAAGGGGGCTTATCGGAACATATCATGACTGGCATGAAGCCTTCTCCACTTATCCTAGAACTTATGATCTGATCCATGCTAATGGAATTTTCAGCACTTATCAGGGCCGGTAACATTTAGTTTTTCGTTTAAGAAAAATGTAGCGTTCGTGTTGTTGCAGAAGGTGTATCGTTCATAATTTCTATTTGCAGGGGTAACTTCACATACATTCTGTTGGAGATGGACAGGATACTAAGACCAGAAGGAACGCTGATCATACGGGACGTCATAGAGGTCCTTATAAAAGTTCAGTCGATAACAAATCATATGAGATGGAAGAGTCAGATCATGGATCACGAAACTGGACCGTTCAACCCTGAGAAACTCTTGGTGGCTGTTAAGACATACTGGACTGCGGACACCTCTACGCGGCAATGATGAGACAATGATGAGACGATTTTGAGTGTACCTTAGTTTGCCTAGTGCAGATAGGTTATGATGCAGGTGCTCTGTTGCTATCTCAGTTCTCACTGTATTCTATTGATGCAGAACCTGTATGTTAAATTTTGTATAATATCAGTAAAGATGGAACTTTTTGTGGATTTGATCAACTTGCTACTTCCAGTGTGCACTATGACATTGTACATTCGGTTTCTCCTTTCCACTTTAATGAATTAACGCAGATCGTCAATTCATCCTAGTTGCAGTCGTCTTGCTCCGTCTCAATAATGTAAATAAAACAAAGATGAAACTTAAAAAGTTTAACCAATGTGAAGAGTTACAAACCCTTTCCACTAAATACACACATACTTGAAGGTCTCAGCACACGGATGAAGATAAAACATAGTCTACAATAGAGAAACAACAGAGAAGACTTGATTCTCTTGTTTCGATAGAACAAAAAAGCAAAATTAGCTCCTATTTTTCCATTTCTGTTTCCCTTGATCTCTGAGGAAAAGCTGATGCCTTATTCTTGCTTATGGCATAATTTATATTTCGAAGGAGATGAATTCATATCGTAAATGGTTTCATGTGCAAAAGCATGGTGTGTGGTGTATCTCCAGCCGGTTTGCTCGTCTCTATGAACCAGCTACAAACTTCATGCAAATAGGAGGATTGATCTTAGCCAAGGCAAGCAAAGATGATGGCAGAATCCACAATCCGTCTCCACAGATCAAACCAGATGCAACAGCAGGCACCATCAAAGTGGCAATTTTGCTGTTAAGCTTATGCCAGACGAAAACTATCACACTTCCAACAAACATGTCGATGGCGAAGCTAGCACCGACGAGAAATGGCACTGCCATGGCCATTGGGAGAGGTACCCAGGATCCATACTTTGCTGGCAAAGCATCTCTCAGCATGTTGGCTATCAGTGCAACCCCGAAGAAAGCGTAACAGAGCAGTAGGCAATGACGAGGGAGGGCCGAGAAGCCCTCCACGCCAAGTATAGCCATGTTTCTGTAAATTAATGCGTAAGGAGCCTTCCAATTCCCATCTGGATTCCCCACGTCGAAGGCCTTGTAGAAGAGGAAGAAGGTCAAGGGGGCAATGACACAGCCCATGGCTGTTCCGATGGCCTGACTGAGAAGCATTGATCTCGGGGATGTCAGTGTGAGATGCCCAGTTTTGAAATCATGCATCAGATCAGCACAAATGTACACGACCGACTTTATTAGCCCACAGCCAATAAGGCCGGCAACTACACCGGACTCCTTCCCAGCACATGCAGCGAGTATGAAGAGCGACACTTTGCCATAGTTGTAGGCCATGTTCATGTCCGTCAGGCCAGTGCCGTAAGCATTGCAGAAACCAAGAGCTGGTGCAAGAATGTAAGCTACGACCACATAGTACCATTTCAACTCTGGGAACATAAGAGGTATCGAGATAATGGAAATCACAGCGAAAAGGACATATCCAGAGTAGACCAGCCACACCGGTATGTGTTCTTTTACGAATAACTCATTGTGCAGCTTATCATCAAGGATTTCATTGTCGCGGTCTAAGTCTGCCACTGGATGAACCACAACATATTTGAATTCTACAATAGGAAAGTAGGAAAAAAAAGGCTCCTTGTGTGAATAGAATAGTCAATTTTACCTTTGTTAGGATTGTTGCATACTGCTCTAGAATGCATGCTTCTCACAGTGAAAGCTAAAACTTTTAAGAAATTATAGAGACCATCTCCGAGGATCAGCGCAATCGATATGAACACCTGTAAAAGAATGTACATGAGCAAATGATCTCTCATGGATCTTTTCTTTTCACAAGGAATTTTCTTGTTTCATCAGTAATTTACCTTGTATCCTTGTAAGCTTCTCATGCTACTCGCCGGCAAGCTATCGGAATACCAATCACCTTTAAGGCTGCTTAATAGTGGCCACATTATTCCCCAGGAAATAACTGCTCCAAGAAGGAGTGAGAGATTTACGATGTGCGAGCAAATCATGCCAGCTCCAACATATGTCAGGCTAAAATCAAAGAAAAACCTGCAACATGATGAAAAGTTTATGATCTTGTGTAAACTGATCGTGATGATAAAATGAACGAGTAAACTGATAGCAGCTTAATTATACGTCTGTTGCCATGCTTTTAGACCGAAGGTCGGAAATTGTGAGAATCCACAGGCAACTCCACCTGTGAAGAACCACTGGAAAAAGCTCCACAGGAAACTCACTGTGAAATACTTCGCGAATCCATAGACCTGCTTCCTGTCAATGAAATAGGAAACACAAGGCTCATTACGCTGTGTCAATCTAGATCTTAGTTTCCGGGATGGATGGATATATACTTAGCCAATTTGTCTCCTCGAGGAGTATGGAAACCATTGATAAGCACAGCAGTTGCCGTCCCGCTTGGATATGCCAACTTATAATCAATGATCATGATCTGCATGATAGCTGAAACTTACAATTGATTGAGCATCTAACCAATAATCAAGATCTTTAAAGTGTTGAAAAAGATGCATATATCTAAACAAACTTTCTTGCCCAAACCTATGTTAAACTTCATAAGATATATGCAATATGCCACCACTAATGTGAAACAAGGATTAGGATTAATTCTACCAACTAAGCATCAATCATTGAGTGATAATTGGAAGATCAATTCCTTTCAGCGTGATCGAGAAACCTAGTCGTGCAAAATCAATTCTGTTGCTCAATTGCAAATTAAGAGCCAGTGTAGAGCAAATAGAAGGATTACCTTCCTTAGAGGAACCAAGGCCAAGAGTCCAACAAAACTAACAGTAAAAAGAAATGCAGTCATCCAGCCAATCCCAGGTTCTTTATAGTTTCCTGGAGAATTCCCTGGTGTATCCACCCCTGCTTGCTCGTAGGTCTTCCTGTTCAGCCCCAAAAGATAAGATCCAAATCCACCTGCAACCTCATAAACATCAGCACGAATCAAACCAACACCAAAACGCATCAACAATAGCAAAAAAAAAAAAAAAAATCATGAAAAATTGACTCAAAATCGGAGCTTTGGCACCTCCAACTGCAATGCTATAGCAAGCCACGGCGCAGGTCTGCACCACGGTGTTCTCCTGCCGCGTGAAGGGGGTCGTCGCGACGCCAATCTTGTGGAGCAGTTTGGTCCAAGACTTTAGGACAACGAAGGCGAGGAGGGCGGCGGAGACGTTGAGAGTGGGGACGAGGCCGGTAGTGAGATTGAGCTTCATCACCACGAAGCTGTAGATGATCCCGATCGCGAGGCTGGCGGCGATCCCGCGGACGGTTATTTGCTTCGACCATGGAGGAATCGTCCCGTTGGGCCCGAGGACCGGCGCCTCCATTGCCTCCTCCAGGTCCTCAACTTTCTCGATCTCTTGCAGCTCTTCAAGCTCCCCCATTTGCGCGATCTCGAATCGGCCAGTCGCAGGCATTCCCTTCTTGTTCCTTCTCCGTTCCTCCATTCAACGACGAGATTCGACCTGGAACAACGTCGTCAAAGGGGCATTTTGATGGTAGGGCAATAGTCATGGCGATATCACATCGTAGGGTTTCCACAAACCCATCAAAGCAAACGGATCAAAAATACTTAAGCAGCGAGAACAAGAGATCTCACCCACGCGGAAGAAAACCTCAAAATCGAAGGTTTCATCATCTCGATCGAGAGACAAGGAGAAACATATACAGTGTTATGGTGTCTTGATGATGCAAGTACCAGTAGTACAACCAACCAAATCATGCAGTACAAATCGAGAGGACCGCAACTTTCCTAATCAAGCGATGCGCGATCGATCGGGGGGAAAAAAAAAAGTAAAATCAAATCAAATCAAATCAAAATAACGATCGCATATCAATATGAAAGAATCATACTTGTGCATGCCAGTCTGATCGCTTGGATGCTTATGGAAGATGGCTGACGCCCATTGTCCGCATCAAAACAGCATTCCCTTGTCCGGTGCTTTCGCTTGGAGCCGCTATGAATCGAGTTGAAATAAGAGAGCGAGCTGACCTCCCTGCTCGAAGTCGAAGACGGCATCTCTCGATCACAAACGTCTTCATCACATCTCTTAGCAATTATGGACGAGAAATTGAAATTGGGTACGAGTATCAAATTCAATCATAGAAATCGATTAAATGTCATGTCATTGTGTATGGGCAACTTCCTCAGTCACTCGCTTTCCAAATTTTGCTTCGAACTTCCAATTTTAGTTCCTTTTCCACTTTTTTTTTTTTTTTGTTCTTTACTAAACTCAAAAAGCTGATCTCAGTTTTGAAAATATTCTTCTTTTTATAAATATTTACTTTTAATAATTTATTATTAAATTCTACTCAAGAAGGACGATTACCCATTTTTTACCCGATTGCTTGTTTTATCCAATCACAACTCACACGAAGAAATTTTTGTTCGTCACTTGTGAACTTGTCCGATCTGAAACAGCCCTCGAAGGAAAGCGAGCGACGGCGTCTTGTCTCAGTCGCAGGCGACGAGATGATCGCCTCCGTCGCCTTCTGCTTTCCTGCGCCATCCTTCTCCTCCACTGCTCACTGCCCTCGCTCGCTTCCTTCGCTCAAGGTCGCGACCCGGAAAGCAAAGAAGTCGACATCGAGGACACTGGAAAGGAGTCGCCGCGAGACTGTACTCGACCTAATTCTGCCAAGTTTCCCCTTTTTGTTTCTCTTTTAGCTGAAGAAAAGGATTGCGCAGGGAGGGAGGAGGAGAAGCGGCGTTTGCAGGGCGGAGCTCCTCCATGACGCCCCTTTCGCCTTCGCTATCGGCGCCTGTGTGCTTAATTCGCTTATATTCCCGGTCCCGGCCGGCGAGTCGGAAGACGAGGAAGGAGGTGGAGGAATTGATTCGACGGATACGAGGTTCGCCGTGATGGGAATCATCAGCTTCATCCCTTACTTCAATTGGCTGGTGAAACTGTTGGACATTGTTCTTGGTTCCTTTGTTATGCCTGAAATGATCCTGCTGAATTTTTGTTTCTCCTTTTCTCTTTCCTCGTCGCAGAGTTGGGTGTTTGCTTGGATGGATAGCGGAAGACAACGATATCTGGTCTACTCTATCGTCTACTTGGCTCCTTACTTGAGGTTAGTGCTCCTTGAAACTTTCAAAGTGATGAAGGTGCCAAAATTGTGTTGTCTGAGTTGCATGGAAGTGCCAAAATTTTAGAGGAAGCAGGAGGAGAACGAAGTAGTTCCAGTGATGGAAAATAAAAAGGAAATGATAATTTTTATACTTCCGCACTATTTTATTCATCTTGTTTAGTTTCAAATCAAATGGAAAGAGGTAATATCACTTACTTCCAGCTAAACACAAAATTGTTTTAGAATCCTGATTCTAGTATGAGATTCGTTGGCATTCTGTGTATCAGCTCACACCCCTATAATATCTGTTGCTCGAATAAATGCTTATTCAAAGCAAAAAGAAGCTAATAACACCTCTTAATATTTAGCTCAACTATCCAAATATGTTTCCAGACAGTGCACTGTATGTAGAGTAAAAGAACTGAGTTTCAGGACTAGTCATAGAGTGGTGCTGAAATTTGCTTCAATCTTAACTTCATTGTGGTACAATATGATATATATAGAGAGAGGAAGTAAATGTTTGTGTAAAGATATCTTGAATCATCTTTAAAATTCAATTTCCAGGAATGGCAAAGAGATAAAATTGTAGGTTGCTAGTAGCATAGCTGAAATGTCGAAGGTTTCAATCAACCTAAGGTTAGAAATGTACAAGTGTAGTAGTTTAGATGTTTGTAATTTGCGTTTCTATAGCTTTGGAGATAAGGAAGTTTAGAAAAGAAGGTAAGGTTCTAGGAAATTTCAGAATAATGTGTATAAATTCCTTTAGATTTATTTTTATTCTTTTTTACATATTGAAGAATTTCAACTTTCATATCACTTAGTTTAGAATCTTCTTCAATCAAAATTATCATAGTACTTAATTCTTGATAAGCTTGGCAGTCAAGGTGTAAAAAAACATTAGTCTGTTAATTTTACCATTTAAGCGTATTGAGATATAGACAACACACTTATGATTTTAGTTGAGTTGATGGCCTAGAACCATAGTTAGAGAATGGCATGCATTTTGTATTATAATCTAGGTGGAAGGCAAATATGGTGGTCCAGATAAGGTTTGATAATATATCTTGATTCTTTGTTGTAGGAAGTTAAAGGAGTTTGATCAAGGTTGTTTCTCATTTTCCCAAGCCATGAGAGGAAAAAAGTTTTGGCAGCTGGGTTGAATAAAAATTTGGCAAGCAAAGTGTTATCCAATTTTAGTATTTCAATATTAACTAATTACATAGAAGTTCTAAACCTTGTTGAATGTTAGGCTATTAGCTCTCTTTTACTAAGGCTTTAATGGTCAATTTCTTACTTCAATTTATTGGGTCACTTCGGGAGCTAAGGGGGGTGAATAGCTCGTCGCGCTCGTTCGCTTGCTTTGAAGATGATGATGATGCAGCGGAAAACCTCACAACAAGCTCACAACGCTAACACCAGGATTTACTTGATATCCACCTTAAGAAGAGGTGACTAATCCAAGGATCCACATGCACGAGCACTCTCCACTAAGAAAGAAACTCCTTCTCGGTAACTACCGAAGGTGGAGAAATCTCGTACAATCTCCTAACAACAAGATGCACTCAAACAAGAAGAAAATACATAAGTGTATAAACTAAAAACCTTCTCTTGCTTGATCTTGTTGATGTAGATCGCCTTTTGAACCTTGGAAGTGCAGCAACACTTGTCCCCAAGAGCTTTCAAGAACTAGCGGAGAGTGGCGGAGAAAATCGTGTGAAGATCGGGAAGAAGACTTTCATGTAAGCACTACTTCATTTGAACTCGTTGTCACCTATATATTCCACAATCTAGGGCTCCCAATCGATTGGGCTTCCGCCAAATAGATTGGCACGTCAGATCCCAACGATGTCAGCCGTCCAAAACATGCATCCTGTGCAACGGTCATATCCGAATCGATTGGAGAGGCTTGAATCGATCGACCGATCGATTTAGAGCGCCTCTGTGCTCTTGCTGGAAAAGGCCTGAATCGATTGACCGATCGATTCAGCCTCTCACATCCTTGCGAGAAATCCAGCCCCAATCAATCGACCGATCGATTAGAGTTGCCCAATCGATCGGCTGATCAATTGAGAATTTTTCTGTGCTCGCGAGAAGGTCTCCCCAATTGATCGGCTGATCAATTGGGCTACCTTCACTCGCAACCATCCAAAACCTGCATCCTGCGCAACGGTCATATCCCAATTGATTGACCAATCGATTGAAGAGGCTTGAATCGATCGACTGATCGATTCAGAACGCCTCTGTGCTCTCGCTGGAAAAGACCTGAATCGATTGACCGATAGATTTAACCTTTCTCACATCCTTGTGAGAAATTCAGTCCCAATCGACCGATCGATTGGAGTTGCCCAATCAATTGACTGATCGATTGGAACCCTTCTGATCGATTGGGCTGCCTTCACTCGCAGCAGACTCCCAATCGATCGGCTGATCGTTCGGACTCTGGTTCAATCGATCACCTGATCAATTGACCAACCCTAACTTGCCTAACTCAAGTCTAGGGTTCCCAAACTCAACATTCAGTCAATCTTGACATGTTGGGACTCCTCATTACCTAACATCCGATCAACATTGACCTGGGATTTTTTCACCAAGTGTCCGATCAATCCCTTGACCCACTTGGACTTTTCTCCTTGTGCCAAGTATCCTGTCGATCCTTTGACCTACTTGGACTTCTAATCACCAGATGTCCGGTCATCCTTGACCCACCTGGATTTCTATTGCCCGACTTCACTCACTAGGGCTTTCACCTAGCTTCACTCACTAGGGCTTTCACCTAGCTTCACTCACAAAGATTTCCATCTGCCTAGTTTCACTCACTAGGTCTTTCACCTGGCTTCACTCACCAGGATTTTCATCTGCCTAGCTTCACTCACTGGGTATTTCACTTGACTTCACTCATCAGGATTTTCTCACTACTTGGCTTCACTCACCAGGACTTTCCTTCTGTCTGGCTTCACTCACTAGGGTTTTTACCTAGCTTTACTCACTAGGATTTTCCTTCTGCGTGGCTTTACTCATCAGAACTTTCGACACCAAGTGTTCGGTCAACAATGACCCACTTGGATTTCCCTCTTCTGCCAACCTTTTCGTTGGACTTATCCTTGCCTGACCTCCAGTTAGGACTTCTTGACCTACTTGACTTTTCTTCTTATCAACCTGGTCAACCTTGACCAATCTCCTAAACGGACGATTGCTTCTGCTATTTCCATAGATTGTCAAAACAATTTTCATATATTGTCAAACATCGAAACCCAAACATCAAAACTTAAGCTTGAGTCAATTTGGTCAACCTTGACCCAAGGGATATTGCACCAACATAATTCACAGCCCATTTGCTTTTCTATTGTGAAGCCAAAAACTCTATAGAATTGAGAAGGGAGTTCCCTGAAGAAAATGTTTCTGTCGTTTATAATGTATCTGGTAGTGGCATACATATATCAGCAACACTTTTTATTATTATTATTATTATTATTATTATTTTCACTTTTGGATTTGAGTAAGTTTAAATCTTCAGGCTGTAGGAGCAGAAATTTTGCAATGAATTGTGGTATCCATATATTTTCATATCATTTGTTTGATGTGATTATGCAGATCGAATCTATCATTATCACCTGAAGAAAGCTGGTTGCCAATTGCTAGCATATTTGTTTGCATTCTTCACATTCAGGTAAATTAGTGAGCTTTCTTTACTCATGCCTCGAAGCTCCTCTTTGGTACCAAGGTTCTTATTTTCAGCTAGAAGTAAGTATTAAAAATGGAGATGTTCAAAGCATCAAGTTCTTTGATGAAGCACTAAAACAATTTTCGCAAATGATAAAGAAGAGAGACATTGAATCCAAAAGACACCAACACCGCCCCAAGGTAACCTACGGCCGGCCGTAATGTTTTATCTGCCAATTGTAAAGATATCCTTTGCTACATATTTAAGTGAGTTGGATTATGCATTTAGAATTCTGAAATCTTGGTTTCTCTTCCACCTTCTTCAGGAAGATGACTCCAAACACATGAGATTACCTTCTTCGCATGGATTGAGAGAAAAGCCCAAGGAGTGGGACAACTCTAGGAAAGAAAATGAAGAGTTGGAGGATGAAAGGAAAGACAAACAAGGTTAAAACAAAGTGGCAGTGAATTAACTACTGCGAGTTCCATTCTTCTTGAAGCGACTTGATTTTGTTTGTAGCTCGCACAGATTCACTTTTAAAATAGCGTTTCATATAGCAAATGATATGCTCGATGAAACCTTGGATTATGCTCTTTATCTCCCTTATGTATCGCTCTAGCACATTAAAAAGTTTTGTTGAAAGCTAATACCATCACAATTGCACTAGGTTTAAAATTTACATTGTGGCAATCCCAAAATGGCATTGGCTATCTAATATAACGATTTGCTAATTAAAAACTATCATATTTCTTTCTGAGATATTTGAGCCTGAAGTAGTATCTATGCTAATACTTCACAAATCCATACTGAACTTGATCATAGCCTTGTGTGATTGCCTATTCTGCTATCTGTTAGCGACTTAGGTGGACTAAAATAAAGGGAAGAGTTTTCTTAAGTTGCTAAATATTCGAATACTGAGTTAATACTGTGAAATATAACTACCACATTATTATCCATTCTGAAGTGTGGAAATATTTGAATGTGAATCTAAATAACTAGTTCCAATGATGCTAAGTGCAAGAAATGCATGCCTTCTCTGTTACTCATAATATCATCTGCATCCTAACATGAATGCTTATTCTGTGGTTATTGATGCTTTCATCAGCTATTCTGAGACAACAATCACTATTTAGCCAAAGCAAGAAACAGCTACAAATTTGAATGGAGCAACTTGTTTCTTCATGATCTTTGTGAGATCCAATCCTAACTTTGCACTTAGCTTCCTTATTGTCTTCTCTTTGTAACTTGAACTGGTGCTTGAGATTTAAGATGGAAAAAACAACAATTTGCTTTCTTGAAGTGCAGGCAAGATCCGCTGGTCCGCACTTTGTGGATCAGAGAATGGAGTACAAAAGTTTATTGATTGATTTGAATGGCAGGATCCGCTGGTCCGCACTTTGTGGACTAGAGAATGAAGTACAAAAGTTTATTGGTGGATTTGAATGGATCTCATCTATTTAACAGATAGGATCTATGTAAATCAATCAATCAGTATAGTGGTTCATCCTTTGGACCGTACTTTGCGATTTACAGGATCTGTTATCCTTGAAGTGACACCACTTACTGTTCACTCTACTTATTTAACCATTGATTTGGTGGACCTTAATGTTTGATTGAGTCCTGCAACCTACTTCTGTTTTATTATTGAGATGGATATAATTGATCATGTCATGATTTGATCCTTTTCAGCATTGGTATATACTTAATTTTTCATGGCATATTTGATGATCTTACGTTTCTTCCTGTTGCTCACTTGGCAGCCCTGTTACGTGACAGAGATGAACTCACAAATGTCAAATAAGTATCTACATATTGATTTGGTGATTTCACCTTCAGTCAAGATTGAAATTAACATAAACAATTAGTCAACTAATGACATCCTAATATGCTAAACATACAAAGCTTCCAATTCAGTAGCAGTATTCCTTTCCCAGTTCATCCAACGGCGTCCCCGCCGCTGCGGCTGCCGCCGCCACCTCCACCGGCATCACCCCATTCTTCTTGCTCTTTGTCTTCACTAAGCTGTACAGTTTCTTCAGCTCCTTCATTGCTGTTGGTGTGTCTTTCTCCAACTTTATTGCACCGGCGCTGTTTCCTCTGTTGACGTTGCTGTCGGAGTCTATGGATTTCTCCGGTGGCAATGGGCGCTGCTGCTGCAGAGCGCCGATCAACGACTTCAGCGCTCGGTTCGGCGATCCTCGGTTCTCCATCATTAGCTCGCTGACCTCTGCTGGGCTCATCGTCGCGCCGCCCTTGAACATCTCCTCCACCTTCGGATACATCTTGTGGTCTTCGAGACCCAGATAGCCGCTCGCTAGGGCCTTAAACGCCGGGAAGTCGCACAAAGGGAAGTGGACGCGGACGTCGACCGTCAACTCCGGCTCCAGCTCCGCCGCGACTCCCTCGCTGGTCAGAGTGTACACCACCACCCGTTCCTCGCCGATCCTGTCTGTGAATCTTAACATTCCTTCTCCGCCGCTATTCGCATGGATGTGGCGTTCGACGTGCTCGACGAGGATCATCGACCGGGGTCTCGTGGCGGCGAGGAGCGCCTTCAGCTCGCCGGCGCTTGATACGGCCTCCAGGTCGAGGTCGTAGATGTCGTAGCCGAGGAAATTGGCCATGGCGGCCGCGAAGGTAGACTTGCCGGTCCCCGACGGGCCGTGAAGCAGGTAGCTCCGCCGCCAGACGCGGCAGAGGCGGTGGTAGTAGTCCCGGCCCTTGAGGAAGGCTTCCAGGTCGGCGCGCACCCGGGCCTTCTGCTCCGCGTCCATGGCCACCGCATCAAGCGTCGCCGGATGGTTGAACAGCGACGCCGACTTCCAGTTCGGACCAAAATTTGTAAAGATCATGGCCTCGCGCCGGCGGAGGTGGATTTCCTCGGCGACGGACTCGACGTGGCCGAGGTAGGGACGGAAGACGCTGGCGCGGTCCTGGCGGCGGAGGCGGAGGAGGAGGCCGCCGGCGTCGTCGACGGTCCAGGAGAGGCGGAAGCCGCGGAAGGAGTCACCGACCGCGTATCCCGTTACCGGTACAAAGGAAAACTCGTTGCCCTTGTTGGCGGCGGAGAAGACAGCGGCAGCGGGTGCGCGTTCGACGGAGGGCAGCGAGGCGACGTAGGCGGCGGCGTGGCGGTGGAGCGGATTCTCCAGCCCCCGGTCGTCGAAGCGAGGGATTCGAAAATTCTGGTAGTCATGCGTGCGCTCGTCGACCCACCTCCGGCACCGGAAGAACCAGTACAAAAGCGACTTGAACGAGAGCAACGCTCGGAGGAGGCCGGCGAAGAAGAATGCGGCGACGAGGAGGGCATCGCGCGGAATCATCGCGGCGGCTGTTGGCAGATTGGAGGATTTTTTTTTCTCGTTTTGGTAATCAGTGCAAGGCTTTAAACAGGACCCGCGGGACCGACTTTTTCGCTTCCCCCAATTGAACCGGCTTCCCCCAATTGAACCGGGTCAAATCAACCGAACCGAACCGAATCCTCTTTATTTAATTATAAACCACCAGTCCGGTTCGAACACATTTCCATTCCGTAATCGTAGTGTGGCTATGGCGGTGGCGGATGAGGAATTACCAGGCAGGAGAGTGAGAGGCCACCTGGCTGTTTACTTCTGGTGGTGGCACATACGTTAATGATGGTGTTTATAAGGGAGGAGAGGCCACCTGTTTGTTTACTTCTGGTGGCACGTAACGTAACGTATGTTAAATTGTTAATGATGGTGTTTATCACGGTTGAGTTGATAGAGAAATCGACCAACTCGCTGCTATACACGCATATTATTTATTTGCCAATATTTCTCCTTATAAAATAAAACAAGTAGGTGTTAATGAGTTTATTAAATAAATAAAATATTTATTCTAAGATTTGGATGTGTTTATTTGGACAAAATTTATTATTTTTAATTTTGCCTGCTAAGTATGGAATAACATGTAGCCAATCCCACATCAGTGCCAACAGGTAAGGCGAGGATTCGATCACAATCTCATGCTATTAATTATGAGTTGTATTAGAGATAAAACCTCGCGGAGGGTGGGTAAGGGAGTTGGGCTATTTGATCTCATTTGGGATTAAAAATTTCCCAACTGTGAAGTTAGAACTTGGTTTAGGCAAGTTTATATACTTAACATAATATTTTGTTTTTTGAACTCTACTTAAAAAATTGAAAATAGAAACGTAATATTTTTTTATTCAATTTGATTTAAAAAAAAAAAAGTAAGCAGTGTTTCGAAAATCAGGTGGCCAATTAAGGAACTTGATGAGAGGAGTTTGGCGGGTTGTTGATCCTGTTCAATTAGACTAAGTCAATACCACCAAACCATTAATCGGACTCTTAGGGTGGCTGCAATGCTGGGTTTACAAAACCCAAAAAGTTGGGTTTTGTAAATCCAATAGCATTGCAGCTTTAGTAAACTTAGAACCCAGCATCCAAAATTGGATGCTGGGTTCAGAATAAAGGCTGTCAGTTATTTTATTTTATTTTATTTTTTTTTTTTTTTTTTGACTGTCAGTCATTTTTTTTAATAAATAAATATTATAAATAAAGATAATAAATAAAAAATATAGATAATGATGTGTGAATTAGTAGGACCCAATATAAAATTGTTTTTGGATTTATGATTATAGGAAGAAGTTTATAAATATTATGAGTTTTTTATTTTTGATGTGACAGTGATATGACACGATAGGTCCCATAAGTTTATATATTCAGAATTACAAACATCCTTATTGTTCTTCTCTTTTAAATTTTTTAATGTCAAAACCGTTGACTCGTCTTGTACTTGTCAAAAATTGCAATTGGAGTTGGAGCCAAGTCAGCACCTCAATCTAAATCCAATTACCCGGGTAAGAGCAAAAGAGATGCATGAATCTTAAAATTCTAACGAAAAGCGTCTGATAATCTTATAAATTTTCATAATAAAAATCTTGTTAGTGTTGGAAATATTGCCCGAGTTACAAAATTTTTCTTAATTGAAATTATAAGAAAAATAATTTAGATTTATCTATAAGATGACTTAAATTAATAATTTTAAATTATTCAGTAAAAAAAAGATATATTTATTGTTGTCGAGTGCTTAAGTTGATCTTGTAACCATTGACCGAACTACTGAGTGAAATTGTCCAAGTCTGAGTGGGTCGTCGTTGCCAGGTTCGAGTGCCCTGAGTGCTTCCTTAGCTTGAGTGAGATGTCGAGCGCTCTTGAGTACTGAGTACGCTAAGTGCCAAATCAACCAAGTGTTGAGCACTTGAATCGTAGTATCGCTTGACTATTGAGTCGGTTGAGTTTGAGTAGGTTGTCGAGTCGGGAAATCGAATCATCCGATTGCCAAGTCTGAATGAGTTGTTGTTGCTTGAGCGCCGAGTCGGAAAAGGTAGTTGTCGAGACCTACATTTGATGCAATTTTTTTAAAACAGATTCGACCGCTTTGGTTGTGTTTCGAGATTACGTTAGACGTTTATTTCTCTGGATATCACAGAGACCACGTGAATAGCCAAGTACTAGTTGGTTGTGATGAACGGAATGTGTACTCAACGCTATTATGAAGATTTTGTTGAATAACATACAACAAGAAGACCACATGGACAACCAAACACTAGTTGATAATGACAAACCAATGTGTACCCAAATGTTATTACGGAGATTCTGTTGAACTAAATGCCGGACAAAGAGAAAAAGTTGGGAGAATAAAGGTGAAAGAATATCTTTGCTTTTGCCTCTACTAATTATTTTCTATATCTCATGGCCTTGAAGTAAATAGCCGTATAAAGGTCATTTTGAGATGTCTGCATCTGGTAAGTTGTTTCAGTCGACAATTACAGATTCTGCATTGATCACAAATTAATGCATCAATTACATTTGAACAACAAGAAAAAAAATGATTCAAACAGTAAAATATTGATTGATTCGCTTAGGTAAATTTTACTTTAACCAATTTGACATTCGACGCACATAGCTCATACTCGCACATGAGTCACCTTTGGTTAAATATAATATGGAGTTCTGGACCTGCATTTGTAGCCCTTGCACGGATGCGCATGAGAGAGTCTCTCCTAATATATATGTTCACAACTTCAATGCTTGTAATACATTATAAATCAATCATAATACAATAAAACTCTCAATATGGACTTAAACTCCCCCACACAATGAGATCTCTTTTTTTCTATCATTTTTCATTCACATTTTCAACCCTTGGAACATGTCTAGTCATGATAATCATTAATGTGATAATTCAGTTATCTGAGCCTTTGGTCGAATTAATTTTAGAGGTGGATGACCCGATCCCATAAACTGACTATCAAGTAAATCCGGAAGTACGTGTGACTCCTCGTCTAATAACCAATGTCCTAAATTTTTCATCCTACTCGAAGATAATTTCCTATAATACATCATAGTTGAGTTTTGAACTAGAAATTTCTTGAGCTCCTTTCTGTTACACAATTGGAGATGATCGAAACTTACTTGAAAATACAACAATTCAAAAGAAAATTAACAAGCCTAAAATTTCCATATCATGTGTCTTTGTAGTGAGTAATCTTAGCGACATCTAAGCGTGTTATTACTTGACTCTCCTTTCAGCCTGAATTCGTTGTTTCTATTATTTTCCCCCAATTCCGATTCTATTGTTAACATCCACAGACAAGGGCCTTGAAGGTAGATTTGGAAGCATGAACATGATTTCCTAAAGTTTTTTTCATGTATCATCACATAATGGATCTTTCAAGAGCTCAAGTAATGTAATCTTTTGATCTCGTCTGAAATCGTTGAGGGCTAAAATCAGGGGCGGATCTAGGATTTTAGATTTGAGGGGGCCACATCCTAAGTGACGAAAATAATTATTATACGTTGTATTTAAATGCCGCATGGTTAAGACGACGGGAGAAGAGACGAAAGGTGCTTACAAGCAAGCGGACAGAGCTAATGACGGAGTTGGGTCCTGGAGAGGTTTGAGCCGCCAAAGGAGTGCGTAGAACTCGATGGACACGACCAAGTGCCAAAGGAGTAGAACTCACATAAAAATAGAGTGAACGACCTGTGAACGACCCACAATCCACCTAATGAAAAAAAATCATCTCAATTTGACCAAAATCTATGAACACATGAAAACCTTCAAAAGTCTTATTTATGCGCTAAGTAAATGCTATGAATTTATATAAACTTATTTTGATTGCTCATCTAACATAAAAATTTTCTTTTCTTTGGAACCAAAGTTCTATGAAATAAATGTGATACTCATTTTTCATTAATTTATTTAAGAAGTTTCATATTTCTTACAAGTATTGAACCAAAACTCTTTCTTGTATCATTAGGTTTTAGGCAAATTATTTCAATGAAAATTTTCTCATAGTTTAACCTCTTAAAATTCTCATAAGGATTTGTATTCTCTTTTAAGAAAACTATCCTAAGTTCTTCTATAATATCTTTTAATTATTTTCTAACCTCATGTGCTAAAAATAATTTATGACAATAATCATTAATATAATAAAATATAACGTTTATACCATTCTTAATGTGTAATATAATGTCGGTAAATATATGTAATTGAATAAACATCACATGATAAGTAAAAAGTTCTGTAAAAAAATAAATTATATGTGAAAAAAGGTAATTCGTTCACTCATCACTCTCGTCAACCCGTTCCTAGACCAACATAGAGAAAATAATCACGGATGACTACTAACCATTAGTGCAGTAGTTAAGGCATAAAGAAAGGCATGCTCAATCGCAGACATAGACAGACATGGACGAAGGAGAACATAGACGGGCATGGACGAAGACGGGGCCGGGGGGCCATGGCCCCCCGGGTCCTAGTGTGCCTCCGCCTTTGGTTAAAACATCAATGAGTTGGTCGGAGTGTTGACTGGAAGAAGGAGACCTCGCGAAGGTGGAGACTACAGAGAACACCAAAGGGGAAGGAAGAAGAAACGTTAACAAACAAACTATGAGAATCCTGGCGCAGCCACTCCGATACTCAATTTAACGAGGTGGAAGAAAATGTGTAAGTCGGGACGAAACTATTTTATAACACTTTGTAATCTTCACATTAAATAAATGTCATGATTTAATATCATATCAAAGTAAGGAACATATCTTATCATTGTATTTTTATAGTATTGAACAATCACATCGCTCATATATTACAAGTATTCCATATCTATATCAATATATTGTTCCACACGCTTCCAACAACACCACATGGAGCATTAATTGTAGCATTGGGCTCTCTAGGGCTTGACCCATCTAAGGGAATGATGGATCAATAAAGAAGCCCAGTTTCGATTAACGAGTTAGCAGGTCAGGATATAACTTGTTCATTTTATAAAGAGCTTACGGGTGTTTGAGCCCTAGAAGTGGGTCGTCATTTAGGAGTTGTCTTAAGGAAGCAGAGCCCAACAACTCGGATAATTCGATCGGGAGTCTTAAGGGAACAGAACCCAATGACCCAAAATCCGATCAGGAGTTTTAATGGAGCAGAGACCAATGGCTCAGACAAATCCAATCAAGAGTTTAAGGGAGCAAAGTCCAATAACTCAAACGATTCGATTGAAAGTCTTAAAGGAGTAGAGCCCCCAGGACATAACGTAGACGATGAACGCTTGATATATCTAGCGTAATAGCCAGAAGTTGATTCTCAAGAATCAATAACCTGAGGTTTATTTTACTATACGCCTAACATTTGTGTATCTATATTTATCTCCCTCCCTATTTGTGGGGCATACATTAAGAGGACTGTTAAGGTAGAAGATCTACCTTTAAGGGAGTAGAGCCCGATGACTCGAACAATCCGATCAGGAGTATTAAAGAAGTACGAACCAGTGACTTAGAGGATCCGATTAGGAGTCTCTCAGATGGACCAATCGGTAGTCCATCCCGATGTTCTTCACAAATCTTAATCTTTACAAACTTTGACCTCTACCTCAACTCGACGACTACACAGGGATGACCCCCAATGTTTGCCGTATCATCGTTCTCGATAAATTACTTTAGCAATTGAAAAACGAATCATAACAAAACTAACTCAAGAGAGAAAATTCATATGCTTTAATGACATTAGCAGATAATCTTTCAGAATGCAAATGTTCGATCTCCCATCAATTCTCACCTGATTCCAAGCCACTTCGATCCCATCAGCCTCATCCAATGCTTTGTACCTACAAAACATAACCATTCTGTAAATACTCAACCAAAAACGACTAAATGTAGCAGGGTCAAGCAATCTAGCTCCAAACATACCGAGTATACTTAGGAGGCGTTTGGTTCATTCCTAAGAATAGGAATCGGAATGGGAATCATTATATTGTGGAATGGGAATGGGTATGAATATGGATATCACTCTTAAAAGTAATGTTTGGTTAGTTGCATATCTTCTATCGGAATAAATCAAAATTTCCTTTTTTACCCTTAAAGGAAAATAAGAGAAAAAATTAGATTTGAGATAAAGATAAATGTAAGAGAAAAATATGATGAAAGAGAATGATGAGAGAGAAAGTATGATGAGAGAGAAAGTGTGAAAGAAAGAATGAAGAGAGAGAAAGTGTAATGAGAGAAAATGAGAAAAGAGAGTATGATGGGAGAAAGCATGATGAGAAAGAAAATATGATGTAAGAGAAAGTATGATGAGAGAGGATGAAGAGAGAGAAAATATAATGAAAAAAATTGAGGAGAGAGAGTGTGATGAGAGAGATTAAGGAGAGAGAAAGTATGGTGAGAGAGAAAGTGTGATGAGAAAAAAAGAGAACAGTGAGTATGATGGGAGAGATTGAGGAGAGAGAAAGAATGATGAGAGAGAGAGAGTGTTGAGAGAGAAAGTGTGTTGAGGAAAAAAGGAGGGAGTGTGACAAGAGAGATTGAGGAAAGAGAAAGTGTGATGAGAGAGAAAGTGTGCTGAGAAAAAAGAGAAAAGAGAGTGTGATGAGAGAGATTGAGGAGAGAGAAAGTGTGATGAGAGAGAAAAGAGAGTGTGATGAAAGAGATTGAGAAGAGAGAAAGTGTGATGAGAAAAAAAGAAGAGAGTGCGATAGAAGAGATTGAGGAGAGAGAAAGTATGATGAGAGAGAAAGTATGATGAGAAAAAAAGGAAAGAGAGTGTGAAATGAGAGATTAAGGAGAGAGAAAGTATGTGATAAAATGATGAGAGAGAAAATATGATGAGAGAGAACAAGGAGAGAGAAGTGATATAAAAGAAAAAAATAAATAAATATATTTTGATATTTGATATTAATGGAGAAAATTTTAGTTTTAAGTGAAGGGTATTTTGAGAATAAGGGAATATTTTGATTGATGAAAATAGGGTAATGGCTCATTGAAGGGGAGGTACATGAGAATGAGTCATTACCCAATTTCAAGGATTCATTCCCTTATTTGTATTCCTATTCCTATAATTCAAACATTAACAATGACAATCAATGATTCTCATTCCCATTCCCCACTCCTATTCCCTTAAACCAAACGCCCCCTTAATGTTTAATCATATATATAGATATTCTAAATAGTCCTTCGAAGAATCCACTTTATTAGATTCTCCACTCAATGTTCTAAACTTAGACCTTCGAAACTACGATCACGTGAGTGAAATTTACATACAATAAACACACAATCATTCTATGACAACTGTTGTCCATCAGAACAATTAACTAATTCCTCGCAAAATCACTTTCCTCGCAAATTACTCTTAATTTAACTTTTTTTTTTTTTATAGAAATCTTAAAACTCCCGTAAGTGCCTTCGGCGTGCACGTGACCTGGACATTTCGGGCACGTGCTGTCGCCGTTTGACTAGTCGGCGTTTAACGGCGACCGTCCAATGCCGTTACTGATCTCCGAGCTTCTTCGTGTCCGGCGACGATTTCGAATTCGCGCCTCCTTCGACGCGGTTCCTCTTGAACCCGATCGAGACGCCGAAGAGCCTCGTGCTCGTCGAGCACACCTCCGCCTTCATCTTCTTCTTCGCCGCTGCTTCCGACTCCGCCGTCTCTTCCTCCCCGTCCTCCTCCATCGGCGATCCCCGCAACGCCAGGTCCAGCTCCTCTGCTGCCGCCGAGGTTGATCCATCTCCGCCCCCGCTGCTCGTCGCCGCGTTGTGCCGACAGCTGGGAGCGTACCTGGACATGAGCTGCAAGATGCTGTTGCACAGACTCTTCATCTGGCACAGCTCCCGGCACAGGCTCTTGTTCTCGAGCCGAAGCCGGTCGTTCTCCTCCTTGAGCTCGGTCGGCTCGGCGGCGGGAACATGCACGCCGCTGGGAGAGGAGGTCGAGGAGATAATCGGCTCGTCCCCGGAGTTGACCGGCGATCCGACGGGGTTCGTGGGGGGCGGCGCCGACGGCGGAGTCGCCGCGGTCGTTGGAGGCGTCGGCGAGATTTTCCGACGGTGAATCTCGCAGAGCAACCGCTTCTCGCCGCGGCGGAAACACTCGTTGGCGAATTCCCATCGATCTGGTACGATCTTCCGAAAACCCTAAAATAAAAAAATCGACCCACCATCAGAATCAAATCTCAAACCGATCCATCGGAGGAGAGGCGATCGAGAAAAATCAAATCAAATCAAATCGAAACAGGGGATGAGATCCGTGACGCACGTAGGTGTTCAGCTGCCGGACGAAGCTGGAGAAGTTATTGTGCTTGAAGTATTTGGGGAGGACGTCGCGGGCGAACTCCGCTGGCCGCCAGACGACGAAGGTGGAGCCATCGTCGTTCCACGAGATGACGTCGTCCATGGAGGGATCGTCCACCAGCTGGTACGTCTTAGTGAGGAAAGGCGTCGGAATGGAGCGCTGGTGCCCTTCGAGTGCCGGCGGTTGAGGAGGCGGAGACTCCTCCTCTGCCGCTGCCGTCGGCGATGACTCCGCCCGGTGATTCATGGGATCGCCGCACTGGAACTGCTGGATCGGAAACCCAAGATTCTAGAAGCTTCGCAAAGGGGAGAAACTATAAAGCGCGTATAAAAGAAAGAAAGAACGAAAGAAAGAGGAGGAGGAGGAAGAGGGAAAGGGAAATCAGATAAGGATGGTAATTGGAATGGAAGGGAAGAGAAGGAGTCGACGAAACCGAGGGAAAGAGGCGTAAAGGAAAGTTACGTTTCGAGAAGGTTCCCTTCTAGTAACCGCAGCTCTAACGAACACGTGTCAGTCAAACGGAATAAGGTTACTTTATTCTGATACTTACGCCTTACGGTGGTGCCGTTGTACCAACGTACCATCTTTTTGCTCCTCAAAATTTATTAAAATTTTCATTTAATCCTCATAATTTAAAAATATTGATCTACCATCTAAATAATGCTATAAATGAAATATACTTTCTTAAATAAACTTATTTATAATCAAATAAAAAAATTTAAATAATTATTAATGTACTAAGCTGGTTAATCTTATAAAAAATAATACATAATATGTTAATGAATGTCCATTTAAAGATTAAATTTATAAATCTATTATTAATGTGAATAAAGTAATAAATATTTTTCTATGACTTTTTATTATATTTTTAAAAATATACTACAAATTTATTATTATAATAAATAATTTCATTTATTTTCAAATTATATTATTTTTATAATCAAGGTTCCGTTTGTACGGAAATTTCTCATCCGTTCTTAAAGATAAATTTTGAAAATGTCTCAGAAAGTATGCCGACAGTTGACTTACGTAGTTTTCATCATCCCTATAAAACTATTTCAAAGCCGAATCAAATACTTTGTTTGTGAAAATAAATTCAAGTGTTTTTTTCGGTCCATAGACCGATTTGAGTTTTCCGCCAAATCCAAGCATATATCCCAACAAAGAATCGAATCCAGGAGAGAATTGAACCAGGATCTTCATATGCCTTGCCGCTGCACCCAACTCTGGCACTATTTTCTATATTATGTCGATAGTAAAGACTTTGGATAAATTATCTAAAGTTTGTAAGGCAAAAACTGCTATTTTCTTAAATTCTCAAAGTGAAATGAAAATATCCATAAATCTAGGGGGCATAGTGGAATTGTCTGCCGTCGCCGACCCGTCGGTTCACGTGGCCCGTCAGGGTCAACAAGAGGGCAGATCCTCTGGACCGCAAAAAGCGGTCCAGGGGATGGTCCCTTGATTTGGATTGGCTCAAAGGATGGTCCCCATTCATAAATTAGGTGGGGACCATTCATCCCCACCAATCCAGATCAAGGGATCATCCCCTGGACCGCTTTTTGCGGTCCAGAGGATCTGGGCTGGGGTCAACAAGTATGGAAGGGGGCGCGAGATCTAGAAGCTTTCCACGCCGAAGCGCGCCGTCCAGGGACCATTCGCGTGGTTTCCAACAGGAAACAGGTTTTGTCCAGCGAATAGAACGCGTCGGTGCACGCCGCCTGGCGGTTGGTGGCCCGTCGCCTGCAGCAGATCTCGAGAGGGACGGGCGGATCTGCTGCTGCTGCGTTTGTCTTGGCTGTAATTCCCTAATTATTTTCTAAAAACCTGTTTATTAGACAAATCGGGTACAAGTACGATTTGCAACAGTTAATTGGAGCTTCTAGAAGATCGATATGAAAATACACACCGATTCCTTATTTTACTCCAGACTGGAGAGAACTTGCAGGTTGAAATATGACTTATTTCCAAACCTTTTTTTTCTATTTTTTGAACGAATTTTATTTGTTATGTTTTGTTGAATTTAATTGGAATTAAAGGCTTAGATTTGTGGGTTCGAGCAATTCTCTGTCCAAAGATTAGTCGGCTGCGGAATTGAACCACGAGGCGGAAAAGAGTTGATCAAGGAGAAGCATGGCCCGAGTTGTGGGAGCGAAGTCGTCGCAGTCGTCGTCATGGTAAGCGTGAGGCGCGGCGTCCCAAGCGAGGTCGCTGACCAGCGGAGCACGGCAGAGGGGGCAGGTGCTCCGGCCATGCTCCACCCAGCGGTCGAGGCAGCCGCGGTGGAACACGTGGCGACAATCGCTCAGTTTCCGCACCGCCTCCCCCTGCTCGAACTCGCACAGACAGATGGCGCAGCCGCTGCCGCGGCCGTGGCAGTCGCCGTCGTATCGCGTGGCGGGGAGCGCCCGGTCGACGGCCAGCGCTGTGGATTGACGGCGGCGGACGCGCAAGCCGTCGTCAAAGAGGAGGACGCCGAGGCAGGCGCTGAAGGCGTCCGAGACGAGGCGGCGCAGGTAGCCCAGCAGGAGGGTGAGGCCGAGGAGCGTCCGAGGGAGGAGCAGCTCGGAGTAGCCGCCGACGGGGAACCCCATGTCTCTTTCTTCGTCCTCTACGTTTTCCGCTTGCTGGCGAGCTGTGGTTTGACTTATAAATAGATTTTATGGGTAGATTTGTAGTAATCCAATGAGAATGCATGACGTAATGAATGTTATATGTTTTTAAACCGAAGAATGTTTTTGATTAGGATAATCAAAAGACATGAGTTGGTGCCATTGATGATGCTTTAAAGCCTGAGGAGGAGGAAAGGTGTCCCTAGGAAAAGAAACCAGATCCAGGAATCAAGGTTTCTTCACAATTCATCTTTTTGTTTGTGTCTGCTTCTTGTTAGTGTTTTGATGATTTAAGCTTGCTTTGATGGTTACCAGTATACACCATGAATATATCAACTTTTTAACAGAGAATTAGGAGAGAAAATGATACAATGGGATTTTCTCATAATCATCAAGTTTAATGCCGACTAGGAACAATAGTAACTGCTTGAGATAAAAAGTCAGTAACACGTTAGATCACTTTCTGAGATGTTGCAAAATCTAAAACAAGCATTAGGATGCATATGTTAGGTTCAAACAGGCACATCAGAAAATCTATGACTGAGTGTTCAGAATGCTTACGATCTCTTGAATATCTTCAATTTTTGCAGGCAGCCCTACAAAACCATGCAAATTAGTGCCTCAGTGAATTTTGCAAGGTCTGTTTAAGTTGGATCGAATTAACCTTGAACTTGCTGGTTAAGTCCGGTTGAAAAAAAACATGGCTATTAAATTACCTTTGTAAGGAACCATGTGATTCTCTTGGCTGGAAAAACTTGGCATCTTCATGTTGTTGGACCTCTCACGATGCATTTCTGCCACTTTTTTTTGCAGTTTGGATGCAGTTTCTGCTAACTCTGTAAGAATGGCAAATAGATTGTCGGATATAAGAAGAGAGTAAAAGAATCAAAAGCCAAGTAATGCAAGGTAGCTCTCCACACACTAAAGAAGCACACTGATGGAAAAGGTATCAGTCATTACATGCCACACCATTTCTCACTATATTAATTTTGTGACTATTTGCAAATTGAAGTGAATGTAATGGTTGTTTAGTCCCACTCCTAACCAAGAAGTTGCAATGCAAGTGCACATGATCAAGTATATTCAACTTCCAAATGAATAGATAGTTGTTAAATTTCAGACATTAATATCACATATGATAAATATTAATCGAAATGCCCAAGTTAAGCAATTCTCGCTATAATCCAAATGCTAGATTCTGCCACTGTTCTCCCCTAGGGTGATTTCACGAGATCTAATTGAAGGAAAAAATTTAAGTTCAGATCTAATGCAACACATTTCCTTTTGACACAGGCGACAACAAGAAAGAATCTACAATCAGGAATACAAGGTTTCTGGTGTCATTAGTATGACAATCATAAAAGATACGAGTAATCTGTCAAAATTTCTTACAAGTCTTTCTTGATCATTCATAGAATTTATATATTGTTTTCCTTTCCGTAACAAAACATTTAAAAGTTAAAGAAAGAATATAGGCAAAGATGAGAGCATTGATACAAGAAGAGAGAGGATGAAGTGGTAGCAAGCAAAAGCAATTTGGTGAAAAGAATCTAAATGAGTTGGGTAAAAACCTTGAAACATTTGATGCACAGAGGGTTCCTCAAGCATGTGTTGCACTTCAGCCACAGTAGCATTGAAATTTTTGCTAGCAGTTGACTTCTGCTCCAACAAACTCATCTCTCTACCAAGTCCATTGAATTCCCTCCCAGCCTGATGAAGTCAATTTTAGCACTTTGAAACAAAAGGAAATAAGAAAAAAAAAAGATGGCACGTTCTTTACAGCTGCAAGTTTGTTTCTTAAAGAGTATATTTCAGAATCAAGCTCATCGTCAGGGCAGCATTCCCGAAGCAGCGTGACAACCGATTCTTTCTGTAATTAGATCAAATAATAGACACAGATTAACTATATCAAATTTTTATTTGACAAAATTCAAAATAAAATTCAGAAGCAAATGCATCTGATTTATGATCCAATGGTTTGTGTATAATCCTGAAAGAAAGGGTATCAATGACAATCCCATTACTTTATTTCATGGCTATTGTCAAGATCTTAATGAACAATGAGTTCCTGACGATAGGACAGCAACTATACAAAGATCATAAATAATAGGCACATAATTGCAATAGTAATTAAGAAGACAACATGATAAGCTTGGGATTTGTTTTAGAAATAGAATAGCTGATATATGAAATGTCGTGTCCAAGACATGCTGAAGCACAAACAAGCCTTTGTAAGAAATGATACTTGTGCATAAATGACAACAAAGCATAAATATCGATTGAAGAAAAGACACTTGACATAACAGAGTTCAGTTCCTCAACTTTGATTAACATAAAATTGGAAGACTTACAGAATTGGGCAACACAAATCCATCTGGAACAGAAAAACAGGTTTGAAGGCAGTACTTCTCCCACATGCTCATACGCTTGTCTAAAACTCCTTTCATCAAGTATTGAAGGGAAGAAACACCCTATCAATAAAATGAAAATACATAAAAATTAACAATAACATCATCACAAACTTCCTGCTGAAGATATTGAATTCATCTAGTTTCTTACTTTGCTTTTCAAAAGTATTACCAGGTATGTATTACCACATCCTACTATTCAGTTGATTATTAGTTGGACATTTGAAGTCACTCTAACAGGAAGTAGTGAGGATAAGATTGCTTTAATACCACTTTATTTTCATAGGCTTGGAGATTGAATTTGGTATTTCCAGAATGGAGTGTGGATACTTTGTTCTGAATCATAAATTCCCCTAAACCTCCACCATTGTTGTATAAGTTATTATAATCAAAATATAAAACAACATGATTAGGTAGATGCTGCAAAGCAATCTTAGTAGAAACTATTTTAAACATGAACATCATTGAAGTGCAAAGAATGACACAAACCGCAGGAACCAACTTCATTTCTTGTGTGATCCTAGGAAAAGTTAACTGTCAGATTAATGGACATTTATTAGAAACAATCTTAGCCTTTGGTAGATCAGATCATATAGCTTCTAGTACCATCAAGCCTATAGGCACTTACTGTTCAAATGACATACTAACAGTTGCAATCACACAAAGACATGTTTAGAATCGTTAGATACAGAGAAAAGAATCACACAAAAAACTAGTGAATAAAATCAAAGCCAATCAAAGTAAATACAACTTGTTAGTTCTTAAATTTGTATCAACTATATCAAGAAAGCATAAGTTTTACAAGAAGGCTCCTAATTACTCAAGCAGACACGTCGATGAAGTCAAACTTCAAAACTGAAAGAAGATTAACCCAGATAATTCCAAGCAGTGCATTGGTTTTCATTTCATAAATCCCAACGAGCAAGGTTATTTACCGCATAAGGTAGCAGGTTTTCTAATTGCACAAAATTTCACCTTGCTCACGAACGGTTGAAAACGTAAAGCAATCCGGCACCATAGAAAAAAAAACACGAGACTTACGGTTAAGCAGGCACTCAACACACTTACCCTGACCAACTCTTCGGACTGATCGGCGCCACTGCGGACGATTTCTGTTGCTTGCCTGGAAGGAAATAAAGAAGCGAGCTTTCAAGATCGGAAGAAGTGAAACGCGACGGATCGGGAAATGGGGAAAACGAGAGGGGGAGCGAAGGGCAGGAGACGGAACTGGAGACACAAATCGAAGGCGGAATCGGACTTGCCGTCGACGGCGTTGAGTACTTCGTTGAGGAATAGCTGCGGATTGACGTCGAAGGCTCCAAACACCACATCGCTCTCGCTTCCCTCCATGGATCTCCCTTCTTCAAACCCTCGTCTCTGTCGGGCAAATCGAGGGAACTGATTTGGCCAATACGATACGGTTTCAAAATCAGTGATTTAAAAACCGAACCATGGCTTCAACCGGTTCATCGAACCGGTTTTGTTTGACGCCTAATGATGCCGTTGCTCTTCGAATTCCAAATAAGGCTCCCTGATCAAATCACAACCGTTGAATTCCTCATCGGAATTCCATATAAACCCTAGAACTCCATTCCTCTCCTTCCTCCCATGCTCATCCCTCTCCGATCCGCTCGTCACTCTTCGCTTCATTGCTAGGGTTTGCGTCAACTGCTCTCATTTTCCCGTAGATATCGATCATTTAATCAGTTTTTTTTTAAAAAAAATTCTAATCGTTCATCGGATTTCTTTTCTCTTGTTCTCCAATCGAATCGAGCAGTATATCGCAGAGGGAGATCGAGATGAGGCAGATCCAGTACTCCGAGAAGTACTTCGACGACATCTACGAGTACAGGTAGCCATCTATTTTCCCTCTTTTAGTTATCTTACTCACTATAATCTGATTGTTTTATTCCTTCGCGAATAGTTGTGGATTTTGTTCCTTTCTCACGGGTTGCTCCTTGTCGCCTGCAGGCATGTGGTTCTACCACCGGAGATTGCCAAAATGCTGCCGAAGAACCGCCTCCTGTCTGAGGTTAGTCAAACGCTGTTTGAACGCTATACCTATCTGTAAAATCGATTTTTGTTTTTTTTGGGGTGCACTTGACTTGTGATCGGCGATTAGAACGAGTGGCGGGCGATCGGAGTGCAGCAGAGCAGGGGATGGGTGCACTACGCGATCCACCGCCCGGAGCCGCACATCATGCTTTTCCGGCGCCCGCTCAACTACCAGCAGCAGCAGCAGAGCACCCAGGCTGCGCCCATCGCTTACCCCGCCCAATTCGTTCCCAAGTGACGGCGTCCGTGCTTCCGATGGTAAACAATAGACCGAGAAGCTCTCTTTACTTTTGAGGGTTTTCTAAACTGGTCCTCGAACTCATTGCGAGTAATCTCTCGCGTTACTTTCTAGTATCTGTTTGTGAGTTGGAAAAGGTGACTGCTGATACCTGCAAACTGAGTCTAAACCAACTTTAGTTTCGCATTACATCATTTCAATCATAACGCTTTAGCTGTTGCATTCCTTGTTGTTTATATGTGTTATGATGCATAATAACTATTTCTATAGAATGGAAAAGACAGAAAATTTTTTTGACAAAAATAAGAGAATACAATTAAGCAACTGTTAATTTGGTTTATGAAATATGTAATTTTCTTAATTAGTTATTGATATTCCCATTTGAGTAGGCGAACATAATGACTAAGCTATTCAAATTGATTGTATCATTGGGACAAACTAACTAGATTGCTCAAGTGGACCAACTTAATTGATTGAATTTGCCTACTCATCTGAACTAAACTATTTAAATCACTATAATTGATGAGCTTACTCGAATTGACTAATGCACCTAGTCTCTTGGGTCGCCTAAACTAATTGGCTCAATGACCTATTCGGACCGACTAACTTTCCCAACTTGTTAATTGGGTGTAGGAACAAGAAATTATTTTCTCGTCCATACACTAAATTTTAGAATTTTCTTTGGCACTATTTTTAAAAAATATTTATAAAGTAAATCTCAGACCTTACCTTTATTAGTGTAAAGCAATCTAAAGTATCCCAAAGCAGCACTTAAAGCGTAGCTAGAGCTATTAATTTAGATTGTGCTTATTGGTTCGTTCTGTCAAAAAATTTAAACGGATTTAATTAAAATTTTATTAATCCATTGAAAGAGGAATCTAAATCGGGGAGTCTACACGGATTACAGATGTGTGTATGTATATATTGGAAATTATTATTTACTAAAGATTTTTCATTATTTTTATTTTTAAAATTTTAACAGACTGACCTAAATAAATAACAGGCTGATAGATTTTTGACGGACCGACCCGTTCTGTCACGGGCCGGCCCAACTGAAAGTTGCAATGCCAAAAAAGGTAACGGATTCAATTGGTATATGGGATCGGCTTTTTAACCGAATTTGGCGATTCTTTGCTTTTGGCACTGCAATGCCAAAACGAGTCCACGCTCCTAATAAAAAAACCTTAGCAAACAAAGTAACTAACACTGCGGTTGGTTGGCTTTAGGAGAAAAAAAGAAAGACACTTGCCTTTCTCTCCCTGCGGCCGTCCCCACCATCGTAACCTCCTCCGAATTCGATGCTGCGCCCACCGACTCGTTTTATGCGCTCCAAAACCCGAACCCTTCTCTACTTCATCAGTTCCGCCAAATGCTTCACCTGCTCCCATGGCAATCGCGCCGTTGCCGTCCGCCCTCTCCTTCCCTTCCCTCCCCAGATGCCGACAACTCTATCTCCCTACGATCGCCGCTCCGAACCTAGCTCGCAGGACCCTCGCGCACTGTTGCTTTGCCAAAAGATCTAGGTATTCAGTTTTCCTCTATTTTTTTTCAAGTAATTTACCTTTCTCGGACCGCGTCATTTTAGCAGAAGATGGGTTTTCTCACCTGGTTTCGCAGGAGGAGCAGGGCGATCAAGAGTAACGAGGAGCTCTGCGATGAGCTGCGGGAGTTCAACTCCTCTGTTGGACTACCTGAGGATCGCGCGCCATCGATGAACAAGCTTAGGGAGAATGGAAGGTTCGGTGTCATTATTCTTTTTCCCCTTCGCTTGCTTCTCTTCGTTTTAACTGGTTTATGGTTGTCGTCAATTGATCCTTTAGAACGCGCTTTTAGTGAACACTTTTAGCATTGATTACTGTAGTTTTTGTCTCATATTAGTTTTTTGTTGATGATTTGTTGTTGGCTTTACCCTCATTGAAAGAGGGCGTGTGCTTAAATCTCACTTATGATTTTTATTAATTTTGTAGCTTTAAGATATGATAAAATGAGAAAAATCAGTAAGATGGTATGCACATTAAGCTAACATATATGTACATGTTCAAAGATGATCTATATATTTTATAGTTAGATAATTTAGATCGATTAAAGTTGAAAATGGAAGCAATAAGTGGATACAAAGAAACTTTGTTAGCTAAATTAAGAGTGATTTATATAGATTGAGTATTAATGATTATATAATGCTACATAGATCAACATGAGTTGTAGATGTTTATTATTAGCATCATTCTTGTTGATGTAATTTGTGACATAGTTTAGATCTAGTACCATATTGAGCAGAATATGTATTACACACCATTCTTATCTAATATTGGCACATATAGCATCCAATTGTTCGCAGTACATGTGTGTATTGGTATGTCATCAAGTATGGGCATTCTGTCCCTAGATCCAACTGTAAAAATGCCTATGTTACCTTTTTTACTTCTTCATGGTCTGTATAATAATATAAATATGTTGTATGTAAAAATTTTACAAGCAGTATCATAAGAGATCATAAAGCTCTAATATTAAAATGTAGTCACTTGAGTAGTTGAGTTAAAATTCTCAAATTTGTTCCAGTAGTAAGGATGTTGCACTCACACCCTAGCAACCCATTTCTATAACCCACCCCATCACACCCAATAATCTCTGATCCACACACTTAAAACTTAGTTTATATAACTATCATATGAGAATAGTAAAACCTATGAGTTTCCATACATTTTTGTTATAGAGTAAACTAAAATACTTAAATTTTGTCGAGAGTGGGTAAAATCTAGTAACAATTGGGCAAAGAATGAGAAACCATAAATGACTCTTCCGGCAAGGAAAATAAAAGCATACTATTAAATTGCAAGTTAGAACAAAAATAATACAATATATTATAACTATAAGCTCAAAATATCTGTACTTGTATAAGTTAGTGAAACAAGAAAACAACTAGTAATTTATTTTGTTTCATTTTATTATTATTAATATATATATATACACACACACACACACACACTTAAATGAGACATGTAATTGACTCTCTGTGCTGCAACCACCTTTGCACACCAAGTGCTATAGGTATGTACTAGTTCAACCAAGGATGGGTATTTGAGATTTTGAACTTTGTCGGGATTAATTTCTCACCTGTACCAATCAGTCGTATGATTGAATTTATCTTACCTGATGCAAGTGAATTTAGTTAAACAAACGAACTTCCCCTTTGTACTGTAAGCATTGTATTAACTAGAAGCGAAAAACTTATTTCATGCATGTTCAGATGTAAATCATTATCAAGCCATATTTGTCCTAAGTATTTGGGCTGGCTACATGAATCTTAACCCTTCTTTATGTTCTATGCAGGGTTGTATCACTAATAATATTCAAATTAATATATCATTTTTTTATTACTTTGATGTGAAAATAAATGCCTACTTATCTAAGAAGTTCCTTGCATTTCTATACTTACATAGCTCCCATGCATTATTTGGTGGTCTCTTTTCATTCTTAAGAAGCTTGCTGTAGAAGAGAAGTTTCTGTTGAAGATGATTATGTCAAAGTAAATGCCTTCCTTGTAATTCCAATAGGACGGATCTTGCAAATATTGTGAGGCGTAGAGGATATAAGGTAATCACAGAGCTTCTATTGAATTCAAATGGGAAGAACCACTCAGAAAAAAGTTCACTTAAAGATTCTTTGACTGCAAAGATTTGCAAAACTGCAGGTCTTTCTCTATCCATTTTGGTTATTTTTTTCTAATTTTCTTTTCGTCACTCATATTAACTTGAAACCTTAGGAGATCTAGAGGACACAAACTCGTCTATTGATTGCACGTACTCATCAAACACTTTGGAGAAAGACATGATTGATTCAAATGGGGTAATTCTTGATGTTTCAGAAGAATCTTTGTTACCAAAAGCAGCGAAGTTTGTTCAAATTGGAGATTTGGATAAAATAGGAGGTATGCATCAGGCTTGTAGTCTCTATTCAAGAGGTCAATTGAGAGTTCGATATCTTTGGTTTAGGGTGTTGTCTGAAATTGTTCTCTCTTTTTCTTTTTTCACACTTACTATTTCAAGCCTTTTCAAATGGATTTTTTTGGGCCTCAACCTTGATAGAAAAATATAAACAAATGAAATACTCGCAAAGTTTCATGTTCATTACTCAATCCACAAAAGATTATGACAATAGTATTTGAACTTATAAGTAATCAATAAATTCAAACCTTCTCTGTTTTCTGAATTTAACACATTGACAATGACATGGAATGGCTACATGTGTTATTGGTGTTTGTCATGCTTAATTTCATTACAACTCAACCTTCATTACACCAAACGCTATATACTTAATATACTTAAAGAGAATTTTGCAATTAATGACGTGTACTAATGAGTATTACATTTGAGTCGGTACTATATCTATGTTAATTAATCAACACTCCTAGACGGATGATATATCCTATTGTCTAAGATTTGTACGATTGAAACTCAACTTATTCTTAGCTGCCTTAGGGATTCAGTACATCAATGTCAAGATTTCTATCCAGACCTTTAGGATCCTATGATCCTATTAGAACACCAAGGATCCACTACCTAAAGGAAGGATAAACACCTGTGAGTCTATGATTGCCATTTCCTATGGAGATTACTCACCGCAAAGGAAGTGAATAACAACCTAAATCAGTTGGTTGGCTTGTTACTTGGTGTGATCTCACTTGAGACATAGGTTAGCTAAAGAATAGTTATTAGTTCAAGGATGCAAGGCGACCTTGCTTTTTAGGATAAAAAGGAGTAGTTGAAATGCCTCAAGCCATGTCCAAGTTCGAGGCACTATGGCATGGAAGTAACAACCATAACCATTAGAACTTTGAATCAATTAATTGAAGAACTTAGATATAAAATAAACAACCTAGGGCTACCATCAATATTAGAATCAGTAGATAACATCTCATATCACTCTCACTTCTTTCCAATATCTATTTTCATTGAAAAGACATTCACAACCTCTTCAAGATATGCTGAGTTGATTGCAGAGAAGATATGCATAAAAGATTGATCTAAGTATAGGGCTGTCACTAGATCTGCGACGACAGATCCACCAAAGGAGCTGAGAGGGCTAAAGAGACCTTTGCTTAAGATGATTACATTGAGGTTGATAAGAGCTATTGATAAACAAATGATATGAGAGTGCCATTCCTTACTTCTTTCAGTTACTGCCCTCAGCTCATGGCATGTGCACATCTCCCATTTGTGATGTGTGACATTATTGACTTCACTAAGAGGAGGCAACAATAACATGCATTGCTATCGATTATATAGAGTACTCAATAGCTTGACATTGGTCGTGTAGGAGGCCTTGATATCAAATTATGAGGGTGGGCCTAATGATGTAGGTGGAGATGGAGAAGATGATGTCTTTAATGGTCAGTTGGGTGATAGTTTAGTCGACAAAGATAATAGTCGGCTCAAGGCTCTCATACCATGACGTATGACATTGTAATTGGCTCATTGTTGGTCACCATGATCATAAGTTATAGCGTGTTTTTTTGGTGCATTTTAAACCTTCATGCTCATGATTAATTCTATGTCAGGCACACTATTATACATGACAAACATCCTTGTCGGATGACATATCAACAATATGATATAATTTTTTTTGTTCCAAACAAAGAACAGGAATCTGTAAGCTGGAACTTTTATGCAGAGTCTGCTTTGTCTGTGGTTATCAACCTCAGATATGTAGACCTTTTTTTGCAAGAATTATGCGTCTGTTAATATGCTATGCAGTTCTAGATGTTCCTTTGCTGCAATTAACTTTCACCAATTAAAGGACTGACTGAAATATGCTTGGAATTATAACTGGTGAGACCTGAACTTATAAAAAGTTATTCTTTTAACATTGAAGTTTTTCCACAATAAATTTGAAACTGTCACTATGAAAAAGTTGAAAATATAATAAATTTCCATTTATTTGGCCTTTCTGTGTGTTTCAGAGTTAATTTCAATTTCAATTTCTTACCTATGATTCCACAGGTGAAGACAGTGAGTTATGTCAGAATTTGACTTTCAAGGTTGTTTCAATTACATCTATTGATTTGATGTTGACGTAGCTAATTGATGTTTAACTGTGTAATTGCTTTTGTTCTAATCTGTAGGCTTATGAACAAGACTTTCAGAATGAAATTAATCATCTAAAAAACTTAATGGTAAGATCATTTGCCATTTTTTTCTCTTGAATTATTGATTTTGCAATATTGATCACTCTGCTGAAATTTTTTCAGGAGCAAAATGAAGTGGAGCTTTCACAAATAAAGCAACAAGTTGAAGATGAAAATGTACTAAAATACTTCAGTAAAGTATACTGTTAATACTCTTCCAGTCTTCCTAGTTCATATCTTCCACACTAAATGAAATTCATTCCTGCCGGTGAACCTAGTTTACCTTTTCACAGAAACTTTGTTATTAAAAGATTAGTTTGGTAAAGCTTCAGAAAATCACTTCAAAGAATAATTACTTGTTAAGGATATCAAGAATATTTGAGCAGAATATTTATTTAGTCAGAGGCATCACATTTCTTTAGGAGATGAGAAATTTTTAAACAAATTTGTTAGGGAATATCAGCAACTAATATGCTAGGTGTATCTACTGGAATGAATTTCCTATAGTGAGTATCATCACAGTTTATTACAATTTGTTTCCTTTAAAAAAATTATAAATCCCAGATTAAGTACATACACTATGCAGAGCTATGTTGGAAGCTCTGATACTAGTATCCAAGTCAATAGGAGTGTCAAATGTTAACTCAAGAGTGTTCAATTAGAGTTCTAGAAGATCCAAGATAGAAAAGTTGGCCATTCCAGATGGCCAGTCCTAGTTATCACTCCGTAAAACTCAGACACTGATCTATTTGGTCCTATCATAACTGTCAAGCCAGCTAGCAACTTCTTTGGCTTGCCGATATATCCCTTCAAAGGATTGCGTAAAGCAATACAACTTCAAATAAAACATTCTCATATTCCAAGCACATCATTTGTGCCATCAACAAAATCCAGTGAACCCAATTTATTAGTATATAACAAATAAAATCTCTTTCAAATATGGAGCTATTACAGTATCAGTGTGGTTTTAAGATACTTTGTGATTATACATGCACACAATATGGCTTTATTCCAAAGTTCAGTTCCAGTTTTTTATTGACAATCCAATTGCAATGACTTTTCCATTTCTTCTGGAGATTTTTAAACCATGATATAGAGGAATTTCATTTATTTTTATCAGATTGCATTAAATAATCTCTATGCGAAGGGAACAACTGAGCTTGGTGATATGAAGAGAAAGATAGCTGAGAAAGATATGGAGCTCCATATGGCTGAGGAAAATTTAAGTGAACTAATTGAGGTCTCTGCCTTGTATCTTTCTTCTATTTCTCTCATTTACCTTACATGTATCCTTAGCCATAATGGAAATAATGAAAAGCCACATAAGCACGCATGTTTTACTCTTTCAATTGTTCAGGTATCCAAATCCCTTTTTCAAATGCAACAGTGCATTGCTTCAATTGGAATGTAATTTGCCCAAACCCATCATAGAATGCAGATGTAATTACTGACTTCAAACTTTTCATTATTTGATGATACTACAACTGTTCCTCGGTGCTCTTAAGTGACCAGCAGCATGGTGTGTGCCTATTTGATTATTTTCTTTTAACTTCAAATGTGATGAATGTGCTAAGATTTGTTTATGTTATTGTTAATTTGTTAATTCATGCCACAATAGGTTAAGCCTTGTGAGAAGCATGAACTACATTCTGTTAGAAGAAAGAAGCAGTTTTGCTCTTATAATACATATTTGATATGCTATAACATAGTTTTATTAACATAGGTTCATATAGATTACTGGACAGATGGTGAAATTATAGAAGTTGCTGGTAGTTTCAATGGTTGGCAGCACAGAGTCAGAATGAATCCTCATCCTTCATCTGAACACATAAACCCACATGGATCCAGGTTGGTAATCAGCATTATTATGAGCTCTTTAAATAAGATGTTACATTCTTAGATATGCTGTTTTTTTTGACGAGGCCAACCTTATGAATTTGTTCATATTAATGTGTTCTTGTCAGTTTAGTGACATTCTTTCGATATGGTGTTGTAGCGTACTTCTTTAGGCTTTATCTTTTTTAATCAGATTTTTTTTCTTCAATTCTCATGAAGTAAGGTGACAGATGCCTGTGTCCAAGCAGCTTATTTTAGGTGAATGGAAACAGCTTAGAAATTCTCAGTAGAATTTGATGTTGACTCTTCAATGTACAAGGCCCTCAAGACAATTTTTTTAAAAAAATGAATTGGGTATCTGGTATCCGATAATTTATTGACATTCCTGATCAAAGAAACAATAGTTTCCTACTTTATGCACATACATGAAATAGAAAGAGAGGGTGAGCTTTGTTTTTTTAAAAAAAAAGCACTTCAAAATAGCTTGTTTTGATTCAGGTATATTTTGAACTTGCAAATTTGAAGAGTGTGTTTTTCTACAATAAAAATATTGTGTTTATTGTATGGTTTGAAATCTCATACCGTGCCAAGCGGCATAGTTGAAATATATCGATTGAAAAATTATCAAAATTTGATATTGCTTGGTACACAAACAATTTCTCTCTCTTGTACCTTTGTGCCAACCATGTTGATGAGTTTTGTATTGTGCCAACACTTGCATCCCTTGGTATGATATAAGACAGGTCAAGATAAATTAAGGTGATTTTATTTTATTTTAGCTTCTGCACATATAGGATTATGTTAAAATTTTATACAAAGTTCAAATTATATAGTTATATAGTTGTGTTATCTTATCCTTTTTCTTCTTCATCACCTTCATCCTTTCACTTCCAATTCACCACATGCACCACACATCAAAATGTCAATATGTGATCGAAACACAGCCAAATCTCCAGCATATTTCAAAATTTTGAACCTTGTTTATCCGCAATATTAAAGCTGTGTTTATTCAAATAATGTGTAAAACTAAATATTAATTTCTCTATTTCTCTATACACTGACAAGGAAGCAATGTAGTGAGCAATCATAAGTGTGTCTCATGGTGTTTGAAGTAATACTTTTATGTATATCTCAGTGATATATTTTCAGCCTTAAATTTTTCTTCTTTTTTTTTTGAAAAATATAATGTTTTACTTATGGTGTTATTTTAATTATTATAATTTTTCCTAGAAAAAACATAGTCTAAATGTGCTTAGATGATTGTTTTTCAAATTATTGCAAAATGCTTTTTTCTTTGTGAAGTGGTATGATCATCTTCGGGAACACTTATTAATTTGTCCATAGGAGACAACTCTAGTTAAGCTATTGGAAAAAATCAAGTGGTTTTCAGTTCATGCCTCTAAATTTAATTATTTATCTCAAGTTAAATCACCTAAAATCCACCTCAGTTGAATATGTTTGGCGTCTCTACTATTAAACTTGTCTACTCCTTTGATAACCTGGACTAAGTACCTTATATCATTTTGTGTTGGGGTTTCCAGTAAAAATGGTAGATTTAAATACCGTATTGAACCAATAGTTGACTCATTTGGGCACTTGCCAAAGCATGCCTAGATGAATTAGTATTGATTTTACATTTTAACTCCTCTAATCCCTTCTACTTAGTTAGATACTTTTTTGGTAATTTATCTGGACCTAGTAAATTTCCATTGTGCCACCCGAGGACATGAAATTTCTACCCATGTGTAGAGTGTCATACTTTTTTCAACTTCTCTGCTTTAGTCGTGTCTGCAATTGCATGCTTTGGGATTTCTAAAACATATACATCTTATTTATCTGCTTTATTGTACAGGAGACGATTTCTATGGACAGCAGTGTTGTGGCTTTATCCTGGAGTTTATGAGGTGCAGGGGATCAATGATTTTTTTTCTTTGCAACATGATATTCCAAGCATAGAATAGATGGACAAGTGTTCTTATTAAAATTCTTTTACATTTTTTATACTTCAGTTTTTTTTCCCGCTATCATCTATTAACTCATGTTCGAATCCTGGAAACAGCCTCTTGCAAATAGCAGGATAAGACTGCCTACAATGGATCATTCCCCGAGACCCCGTATAACAGGAGCTTCGTGCACCGGGCTGTCTTTTTATCATCTATTAACTCACACTCCTTTTGTCAATTAGATATTCTTCATTTTTGTATGGATTGGTAAGCAGAGCTTAGTTTTTATAACATAGGACAACAAAACAAGGCGACATTTGGAACAAGAATGAAGATGGGCTAGTGCCCAGCCCCTGATTTTGAGTGGAGCTTGAGTGATGTGCTATAGTAGTTAATATGAGGTTGAGTTCCTGAGTGAATTCACGTGGGGCTGTAAAAACACAGGTTATGTTGATGCTGGGAAAACACATAAGTTGTTTGAGACGAACCAGTCTATGCATTGGTATTGGTTGGAATTTAGATACCTTTTCACAGAACCCTATCATCATGTTTAAAATGACTTTGAAATGGCTGTTGCACTTCTGGGTTGACAGACGCTTGTATTTAAAATCGGCAGTAAGGAACCTTTTCCATTAATGTTGCTTATTTTAATCAAGTTACAAAATCATTTATTGTTTGGAATCTTGCAATTGTTTCGGTATTGTTTTTTAGGATTTCATTACAGCAGCATTGCAACTCAGGTACTTGTTAGTCACCTACTTAAGCATTCGTTCTTGCCTATTCTATCAGTAGAAGCTGTGGTTATTTCTAAATGCACATTTAGGCTCCACTTTGTGAAAATTATTACAGTGAATCATCATCATCATCATCATCTTCGTGAACTTGCATTTCAGAAACTTATGTTAAAGATTCACATATCGCTATGATGTATATTTTTTGTATATCATTTGTGTGTTGTTTCTTGACAAACGTCAATTTAATGGCATCATTCTTCTTCTTCAGTATATGTTGTAACAGCTTGATCATTTCTTCTCAGATAAAGTTTATTGTTGATGACCATTGGCAAATAGACTATCAGCGAGAGATCATTACCAGTGGCGGCATAGTCAATAATGTGCTTAAGGTATAGAGGCCAATGAGGCAGCTCGACTAGCTACTAAGCTGAGGTAATTTGATACTAAGCCAAAATTCTCATAAAACTAAAACCGTTCTTGTTGGCCAATAGAATTTAATCTTTTTAGTTAAAAAAAAATCATTGTATTCTTGTTTGTTACCTTCGAACTCACTGATTCCATGTCTTCCTTTGTTGCTGAATGCAGGCTGCAATTTGCATAGAGGATTAGTAAAAAAGAGATCAGAGAGCCCATGCTCCTTGCTGTCTTTAGAGGCAGTAATTTGTAGAGGATTTTGAAGTATAATTGTATATTGTAGAAGCCGAGTAGAAAAGATGATGCATTTTCCCGAGTAGTAAGTACAAAAATGTTAACTGGCCAACGCAATACACGGTTCAAACAAGCACACATTTCATATTTTTGAATTTAATTGTCTAAAGAATTGATTTTCTAATCCTGTTCTCCACTTAAATTCACAATGACATTAAGATAGTGTTTGGTTCTTTTTGGGAATCGGAATGAGAATAAGAATCATAGTATTGTAGAATAAAAATAGGTATGAATATGAATATTATTTTTAAAAATAATATTTGATTAGTTGAATATTTTTTATTGAAAAAAATTAAAAAATTATTTTTTATACTTAGAAAAAATAAGAAAAAAAATTAGATATGAGAGAAAATTGAATGTCAGAGAAAAATATGATAAGAGCGAAAATGTAATGAGAGAGAAAGTATAATGGGAAAAAAAATGAAGAGAGGGAAAGTGTGATTAGAGAAAATTAGAAAAAAGAGTATGATGGAAGAGTGTATGATGAGAGAGGATGAGAGAAAATTTGATGAGAGATAAAGTGTGATGGGAGGGAATGAAGAGAGTGTGTGATGAGAGTAAATGAATGAGAGTGTGATAGGAGAGAAAATATGGTGGCAAAAGGTGAATATGTTCGTCCCTAGTGTCCTCGCCAATCCGTCTAGGTCAACACGGAGGAGGTAAATCACGGGTGGTTACTAGCCTTTGGAATAACGAATAACATATAAGAAAGGTATTTACTTTGGCTTTGTCGAGATTTGAACCCCAAATCTTATGGTGATATCTCATGCGCTAACCATTAGACCGCCCCGAGGATACTGATAGGAGAGAAAACATGGTAAGAGAGGATGAGGAAAGAGAAGGTATGATAAAAGAGAAAGTGTGATGGGAGAAAATGAAGAAAGAAAGTGTAATAAGAGAAAATCAGGAAAGAAAGTATATGAAGATAGAGATTAGGGAAAAAGAAAGTACAATGAGAAAAAAAATAATAATAGAATAAGTAAAGAGAAAGTATGATTAAAAAAAATTTAAAGAGAGAGATATAAAAAAAATGGAATAAATATGTTAAGGTTATTTTCATAAAAAAAAATTTAATTATCATTCTTATTTTCATCAAAATCTAAGGAAAAAGATGAATTTTATTAATACTTAAATTTTAAAATTTTAATTTTATTCTCATCAATTAAATATAAAAATTTAAAATAAATTCATTTCCTCATTACTAAACTCTTAAATCAAACACAGTCTAAAATCATCCTTATTCCAACATTGCCATCCTAAGGCTCCAGATTATAAATTGTCTAAATATTTTTTTTGTTAGAATTTTTTTTTCCTCTACCGATGCCAAAATAAATTTCAATTTTAATTTTAGAAATATATTTGGCTAAAATATTGTACATGTACAGCTGTGTTTTATTAGAACACGAGTTTCGGAGTAAAATATTATAATATTATGCTGCGCAGGAATACTACACGCCAACATTCACGACAGACAGGGGCGTTCATATGGGGATAGGATCCTCTTGATCGTAACCCTTAGTCTGTTTTTGAACCAAGAGTTGTTGATAGGTAAAATTTTATGAACCTTACTTGTATAATAAATAAGGTTCATGAATTTTCATCTATAAATAAAGTGGTCCATCCTCTGAATCGTACTTTACGATCTAGAGGATCCGGCTTTGTTCATGTGAAAGTAGGTCATGTGATAATTATTATTAGTATTATTTTTTTTTAATTCTCCCACCCTCCTTCCTCTATTTAAAATGTGTGGCCTGTTTCACCCTCATCATCATTATCATCATCATCATCATCCGCTCATATTAGCAAGTAAAATAAAATAAAGACACTACAAGCTAAGCATAATTTACAACCACATGATTATTCTTAAACTGGCTGAAAGCTCCCTAAACTACCACTACAAATAAAGTTCACGCTGTTTTACTTAGAACCCCTCTCTATTCTCGACTGTAAGCCTTTATACTCTACTGTCCGTTTTTCAACTCTGTATAATATTTTTTTAATTAAAATTTGTACTACGACATACAAGCTAGTTGTGTAGCAGCTATTTGGATAATTAGCTATTTCAATGTGTAGCAGCTATAGTACGAGTTCTAGTTACTATAATGTGTAACAATTATTTGGACAATCTAAAAAACCTTTTCTTATAATAAAGTAAGAATCTTAATTTTTTTAGTTATAAAATTTACAAAAAAATTGTCAAACATTATTTCTCATATTTCATAACCAATGATAAGTCGTTTTATTTTAAATTGTAATTTTCTCTAATCCTAATATATTATTTATACGTGATTTTAAATGATCAATTTAATATAGAAGAAAACATATGTTATCTTTATTGTGAGTCAGCCGAGTGTTTATGGTACTTGGATAGAATCATTTGTTGGTGCAGTTAGCACCAATGATCAAACTCAAGTTTTTATAAATGACAATTGAATTAAAGTTAGATGTTGTGTTTTCTAACCCGTTTATTAAGTGTACAGGACTGAAAGACTTGATGGGACATAATACCATGCTAAAGCCCAGTTAGATCTGGAGGACTTGATAATTGGCACGGGAAGACCAGATAAGTTGATATATGACAGGAAGTCCAGTTGGGTCCGCGGGACCTGATAATTGGTTGAAGTCCAAATAGGGCATTTGACATGAAGTCCTGGTGGGTTAAGTGTCAAATAAGTTTGCAATGGTAAGTAAGGTAAGCATTAGAGGAGAGTGCATCCAGTGATGATGAGTCCCAGTGGGACTGTAGGCGTCTGTCTAGCTTAGATCCGTTTTGGAAGTTTAAACTGAGACCATGACTAGATCCTAGTTTTAGGAATACAGGATCTAATAAATAATCATTTTATTTTATTGTGCTAACTTTATTTTGTAGGTTATTTTTTGTTATTTGGACTAACATGCATTGAATGAGTTAGTGTGCAAAATCAATCTCGAATGAATACTATCTGAGGTACCTCAGAGTGCTCGGAGGCACCTTGGAGTGGCGCAGAGGTGCCCCGGATCTAGTGGAGGTGCCCTCGCATGGATGAACTTTGAGGATAAAGTTCTCGCGGCGAGGATGCACCCTAGAGTGCGCTGGAGGCACCTAGAGTGCTTTGGAGGTGCCTTGGAGCGTCTGGAAGGCACCCTCGAGTGGATAGAAGTCGTAATTTGCCCGACTTATCGCAACTGAAGTTTTGGCGATCAATTTTGTGATTGAAGACACCTTCGAGGAGGTTGGAGGTGCCCTCAACACTACTTAAAAGGCCTATTCAACTAGTAATAAGGACATATTTCTTTTATGAGCTACTAGGATCAGTTTACGACCCCAACTATTCCGTGCTGCTACCGTGCTACTGCTCCGCTATATCTAACTATTGCCAGCAGACTGAACACCGACACATGAGCATTCCACTTCGACTTCCAAGTGTCGGTTACCATTTAATTATAGTTAGTTATTTTATTGCTTAGGCAGTGTAGGTTTATTACACTATCCTATTCTTTGTTGTGTACTTGATTTTCTCTTCTGACAGTTTTAGAAGAGATTTATAATAAATTTCCCATCGATACAGTTTAGGGATCATGAGTTTTGGAGTAGGAGTCACCGAAGGCTCCGAACCAAATAACTGCCCGTGTCTTATCTTTTTCTCGTGTTTTATTTTCTTTCGCTGTGCACTTGTTTTATAAAACCGAAAAAGATTATTTTTTAAAATACATGTGATTCACCCCCGTCTCACGTGCAATAATTCTACAAATGGTATCAGAGCAAGATACACTTTGAATTGGTGCAACCACCAATCGAGAAGGGGGTTCTCTTATTTTCCTTTTCTTTAAGCTTCGTTCGATTTTAAGCTTTTCAATCTAGTTGATATTGGCTCAATCACCTCTTTTGGACAAGTTTTCTCATTGCAAAATACTCTGAATTGTTGCAATACCATCGAGTCTTCTTATTTTTATCATCTCCCACACTACTAATCCAAGACTCAGTCTTGAGATTTCTTTATTAGTTTATTTTTTATGTACAATGTTCTCTTTCTAATAGCTTAAAACTAAGGTTACATCATTGCTCGACCTCTACTCTTCAGCGTGGATGATTTTTCCTATTGGAGGAAAAAAATATAGGTATACCTAAAAAATGATATTTATCAATGGTTTATCATTCGACGAGAATACAAGGCATCAATAGACGAAGCAATAAAGTACTTTTCGATCCTGAGAGATGGAATCCAAAAGACAAGAAGACCCAAATTGACTTAAAAACTAAAACACTCTTCAATGCAAACTAACCAAGGAAGAACTTAACTAGGTTGGACAATTCGAAAACACTAAGGAATTCTGGAAAAAATTGATCGACTTACATGAAGGCACAAGTGATGCAAAGGTAATGAAGCGTGACTTATTGTTAAATACTCTGTTTAATATTAAGATACATGATGGAGAAACAACAACTCAACTACGTGTAAAAATTAAGAACATTTTGAATGAGCTCTACCTAATTGGTCACCAATTAGAGAATAGGGATGTAAAAAGGTATGCCTTGAATTCTTTCCCTCAAAATGCACTATGGACATCTATAGTAGATGCCAATAAAGTTTCGAGGAATTTAAATAAATTAAAATTAGATGAGTTGTTTAGTGAACTTGAACTCTACGAACAGACTAATTCAAAACAGGTCAAGAAAGATGTGACTTTTCTTACAGGTTCATCAAAGGAAACGTAGACTAGAACTAGAGTCAAGTCTAAGTCAAAAGATGAATCTGACTTAGAAATAGATGAAGAAGAACAACTAGTGAATATGGTAAGAAAAATGTTCACTAGAAGAAAAAATAACTTCACAAAGAAGGACTTATAAAAAGTGGTCAAATCAACATCCAACGACGCAAAGGCAAAGATCATGTGCTTTGGGTGCATCAAGAAGGATCATTTCAAGCATGAATGTCTGAATCGAAAGGAAGATAAATCCAAGAAAACAAAGAGAAAGAAGGCACTCCAAGCCACCTGAGACAAATCTTCCTTCGAAGAATCGGACACAGAAGATTGAAAGCAAGTAAGCTACCTCGCGCCTGGAGAAGGATAAACTTTCAGAGATAGAGTTTCGCTGACGAGCTGCATGATTCAAATTTTCATGATAATCTAGATTTGCATGATTCAAATTTAATTAAAAATTCAAAATTACAAAATAATCTAGATTTTGATCAAGTCAATTAAGACCTTGACCAAATCAACATCAACCTTAACTAGGTCAAATAGAACAATGACCAAATCAATTCAAATAAATTAATTAATTCAAACATTAAGATAAATTTGAATTTAAAACTTAAAAATAAAGAAATAGATCTAGATAAAATTAATAAATATCTTAATAAAATATTTGATAATCTAGATAATGTCAATTTATAATCTATAGTTTCTATCTAAAATAAAGATAATTTAATTAATAAAAATTTAAATCTTAAAAATAATGATGAAACCAATCTAATAAATTCAACTAATAATATAAACTTAAAAGACAAAGAAAATATAAGGATAAAATCAAAACCAAATCTAATAAATTTAAAATTAAATATTAAAAATAAACCTTTCAAGAAAGATAATTCAAAAAAATTAATTAATTTGAGATGTTTGATTCCCGATGGGTTGACGTCTGGATGTGCGATTCCGACAGGAGGTCAAGATGTTCGATTCTTGATTGATGAACTCCGGATGTGTGATTTCGACAGGAAGACCTGGTGGGTCAGATTGAATGTCAATGAGATAACTTGACATTTGGTAAGTGAAGGTAAGTCATTGGAAGAGAGTGACTCGGTGAGAACGTGCCCCATTTGAGGGGACAATAGGCATTGGTCCAGTTTAGGTCCATTTTGGATCCCTAAACTAAGACCTTGACTAGTTCATGGTCTTAGAAGGGCAGGAACTAATTATTACTGCTATTTTATTATTGTGCTAATCTTGTTTTGCAGGTTAGATATTTTGTGTTGGACTAACACATTTTGCAGGACGAAAAGATCACAAATTGCCTCGGGTGAATAGTACTCGAGGCGCTTTCCATGCGACAGAAGACGCCTTAGGAAGCTTAGAAGGTGCCTTCAGTCAAATAACGTAGAAGACCTTGGCAACTATAAGAGTAGATTTTTGGGGGAAAAGAGTTGGCAATGAAGGCACTTTCAGTGGTGTTGAATGTACCTTCCATCCCCCTTAAAAGGACTACTCGACCAAGGCATTGAAGACATCTCTTCTACAAGCTTCTACGCGTCCGTTTAATGTTCCAACTGCTCTAGCTTCATGCTACTGCTCTGCTACGATACTACTGTGCCTGACTACTATTGAGGAGCCATCCAACATGGAGCTTGATTCAATCATCTTCGAAGGTATTGGATAACAAACATTTAATACTGTACTTAATTGTTGCATAAATGAAAGTGTAGCTTTTTACACTTTGCCTATTCTTTTGTGTACTCGATCCCCTCTTGCGGCAGTTCCAAAAGAAGTATTTAGTGGATTACCCATTGATAGGTCTCCCGTCAATAGGTCTGCGAGACCTGGATCTTGGAGTAGGAGTTACCGAAGGCTCCGAACCAAGTAAAATCGACCAAATTCTCATACTTGTGTTTTTTTTTTTCTATTTTTGTGTTTAATTCCGATGAAAACTTTTGATTAAAAAAAAAGTTTTTAAAACCACCTGATTCACCCCCTCTCACGTGCGTCTTGATCCAACAGTTACCCACTTAGGAGATGTCAACGTTGAATGCTCGTGTGTTGGAGTTGGTCTACTGACAACGGTTGGACGTCAAAGAGTAGTACAACAATAGCTCAGTGAAGTCAGAGCAGCATAACAGTCGTGTGATCACGTAAATCATTGTCGAAGTTGATGATAAAGGTTGCTAGTTGAGTGCTCTTTTATAGGCATTTCCAGGCACTTGGACCATCCTTGGACGCTTGAATCGAGGCCTATCCTGCTTCGTTGCTGACTTATCCATGTTCGGGCGCTTGGACCTTGACTTGTGCTGTCAATCAGAGTCCGCCACCTCAGCTAGCCAACTGAGTGGATCGGTCCATTCCTGAGCACTTGGACCAACTTCGGGCATCTGGTCCTTCGGGCGTCTGAACTACCTATTTATAGCTTTTTTTATTTCCTGCATCACAAGGTTAGACTAGCAATAACATGGAAAGAAGAGTAGTAATATATTTGACAGTCTCCAGACTGTCCGGTCCTGACTTTGAGTTTTGGTAAAACCTTAGGTTGGACCGACGCTTACTGTTCTCTCAACCAGGAACACGTGCTCACTGGATTTCTCCTTCAGTTGCTTACCTATATCATTTGTGGACTTAATTGACCTTGATCTCATGACCCACTAGGTCTTCTTACCAGATGTCTCATCTAGACTTCAACCAATTGTCTGGTCCTCCCTAATCCGACTGGACTTCCTACCAACTGTCTAGTCCTCTTTGACTCAGCTAGATTTTCTGCCAATCGTTTAGTTCTTCTGACTCGACTGGAGTTCAACCTAGTGTTTGGTCCCTATTGTTGGGACCTTAACGTCGCTAGAGCGGGGGGGGGGATGGGTTAATAGCTTGTCACCTAAATCGTCGCTTCTTACACTCGTTAGTATACAGTAGAAATACAAAATAAAAATACTAATAAATATAAAGTTAAACCCAAAACAATACAAAGAAGAAAACCAAGAAAACCTTAACACGTTTGGTTATGTAGTTCGGCGATAACTTGCTCCTATCCACGGCGTGTCTGTAAGGTGGACAAAACCTCAATCCATCGGTGGATCAATCCCCAGAAAACCTCCGGCCAACACTATCTCCTTGTGGGTGGAGAAACCTGGCCATAACCTTGATTACGCAACACAGATCACACACAAGATCTAGGAAGAATACTAATAGGGGTTAACCACCTCTATTTTATCACCTTGCTCAAGCATCCTGAGCTCCATTAAATAGAGCTTGGATGGAAATATCCAAGTAATGTTTCCACCACCAGTCGACTGTCATACTTACCAGTCAACTGACTTTCATGGATTTCGATCATTACAGGCCAACGAATCGATACCAGTCGACTGATGAAAACATCAGTCGACTGCTATAATAACGCTATAGTAATGCTACAATAGCGCTACAGAAATACTACAATACCTGGAATTTTACCCTGAGTACAGTCTCTTATATACTCGTCCTTGCTCGCACAACTTAGACCTAGTCTTCTAGCCTCTTCCATCAACCTCGCGCCCCTCGGATGCCTCCCCATCCTTCATGCCTTGTCTTCTAGAGCTTCCATCGACCTTGTCATTATTGTCAGGTCTTTCTTTGCCAAGAGGCCATGCCTCCAGGACTTTGTCCATTGTCAAGTCACACTTGGACTTACGTTGCCAAGATTACATGTTTCGACTTATACCGCCAAGACTCACCCTTGGACTTTCCTTCTTTGCCAAGATCACACTTGGAGTCTCCTTGTTGTACCTGTATCCTGCATACTCACAATGTATATCAAATACAATAATAAACCCAACTTAAATCTTTGTCCAAATATCAAAACCTAGGGCACCTAGATTGCTCCAATAATCTCTCCCCTTTTTGATGTTTGGTAACCCCTTTAAGTTAGGGAAACATAAATACAATAACAATGTAAATAAACATGCATATCTACTCATGCATGATATCATCCTAATTGTGCCAACCAACTAGGTTAAAGACTTAAGTCTGTTTCCTAACCATTTGACACATTTGAAAACCCATCTACCATGGGTCATAGAGGCTCTTCCTAACCTTAGTAATATTAATCTTAATCACCTCCTTAGGTGACTCATCTACCATGACTACACCCACATAGTGTACCTTAGTAGATTTTTTTTTTAACCTTGGACACCTCATCCTTTCCATAATCATATGTGACCCTTGCAAATATTTTATCATGGACCTTGGATGATTCTCCCTTGCCTTTGATACTCCTCCCTTGCCATTGTCATGTGCCACCCTAGCACTTGATATCCTCTTGGCCTTGGAGGGACCCAATTTGATATTTTTGGATCTTTGACTACCCAAACATATGTAAAGTCCTTTAGGTCCAATAATGAACCTGTCTAGGACTTTCTCTATTTCCTCAAGCCTTGACTTCAAGGCTTGATTTTTCAACTCTAGGGTTCTAACCCTAGAGTTAACTCATCCACTTTGGACATTCTTAGACCTACCGACCATCTAGGCATATGTCTCTCATTCTTAGGATTAATGCCTAGGTTTTCAATCACTTTCCTCTCCTTAGGCAAGATAGGTTATTTCTTGTTAGGTCTAACCTTACATGATTTCCTAGAGTTATCTACCGTGTTAACCCTATTCTTATCATTGTACCTAGATCCATAATTATGCATGGACACATAATTTTTAATATTTCTAACAAGTATGAAAGAATTTGAACTTAAATTAAACTTCAAAATAGGGATTACCTTCCCTTTTACCTTTGAAGCTCTTATTTGACTTAAGCTCCTCTTTTTTTCCCATTTCTTCAAGTGCGCCAATTTCTTGAGCTCTCCTCTCCTTGGGAATTTCGTGTGGTAGTGCCCCCACTCATCACATGTGAAACCCCTAATGTACTTCTTCTCCTTGACTCTATGCCTACAATCCACATTAGTTCTTAAAGTAATTTTACCGAATTTAGGGATTATCTCCGTTATCTTTTTGAGTGAAAGATACTTATTCTTATAGTAGCATATCTTACCACACTCAAAGCATTTGATGTGGTCCTTTGTGATCTTCTTGGTATTTGAGGTGGAGGGTTGAGCTTCCAAGATCTCATCTTCCTCAGATTGCTCTTCTTCCTCTTCACTTGAAGATGTGGATGGTTCCACTTCTTCCTTTCTTGAAGATGTGGATGATACCTTCTCATTTTTCTTCTCCTCCTCGGATGTTGAGCGCTCCTCAACGCCCGATTAGTCATTCTCTTGGACCAATGAACCCTTCTCCTTGGGTTCCTCCGCTCCTTGCAGTTGTGTAGAATCTTCATGGAGTGTAATCACCTTGCTCCAAAGCTCATGAGCACTCTTGTACTCACCTACTCTACACAAAACATTAAGAGGTAATAATTTTACTAAAATTTTGATTACCTCCTTATTTGCCTATGCTTGCTCCCTTTGCTCCTCGGTCCAATACCGAGGATGGAGGCATTTCCCCTTCTTGTTTGTTGGAGTCTTGAATGGCTCTTCCAATGCCATCCAATGGTTCCACTCTATTTAGAACCACGTCTCCAACCTCATCCTCCAATACTTGAAGTCCTCCTTCTCGTATGGAGGTGGGATCCGGATATCCCATCCTAAAGGTCCTTCGGACTTCATCTTCCTCTAGCACTTTGCTCCCTCGGCGATTAGTTCATAGAAGAGTGACCCGCTCTAATACCAATTGTTGGGACCTTGACATCGCTAGGGGGGTGAATAGCTCATCATCCAAATCGTTGCTTCCTATACTCGTTAGTATATAGCGGAAATACAAAACAAAATACTAACAAATATAAAGCTAAACCCTAAATATTACAAAGAAGAAAACCAAGCAAACCTTAACACATTTGGTTATGTGGTTTGGAGATAACTTGCTCCTACTCTATGACGTATTTGTAAGATGGACGAAACCTCAATCCGTTAGTGAATCAATCCCCGAAAAACCTTTGGCTAGCACGATCTCCTTGTGGGTTGAGAAACCTCGTCACGACCTTGATCACGTGCACACAGATCACACACAAGAGCTAGGAAGACTACTAATATGGGTTAACCACCTCTATTTAGTCACCTTGCTCAAGCATCCCAAACTCCATTAAATAGAGCTCGGATGGAAACATCCAAGCAATGTTTCCACCACCAGTCGCTGTCATACTTACAATCGACTAGCCTTCATTAATTTTAACCATTATAGGCTAACGGCTCGATACCAGTCGGTTGATGAAAACACTAGTCGACTGCTATAGTAACACTGCAGTAGTGCTACAGGAGCGCTCTAGGAACTTCTATAGTGATCTAGAATTTTACCCTGGGTACATTCTCTCATGCATTCGTTCTTACTCACACAACCTAGACTTAGCTTTCTAGCCTTCTCTATTTGCCTCGTGTCCCTCGGATGTCTCCCTATATTTCACGTCTTACCTTCTGGAGCTTCCATTGACTTTGTCATTATTGTCAGGTCTTCCTTTGCCAAAAGATCACGCCTCTAGGACTTCATCCATTACCAAGTCACACTTTTATTTATATTGCCAAGACTACATGCTTCGACTTACATTGTCAAGACTCACCCTTGGACTTTCCTCCTTTGCCAAGATCACACTTGGACTCTCCTTGTTATACTTATATCTTGCACACTCACAATGCATATCAAATACAACAATAAATCTAATTTAAACCTTTGCTCAAACATCAAAACCTAGGGCACCTAGATTGCTCCAACACCTATCAAGTCTTTTAGTCCTGTACACTTGGTAAGTGGATTAGAACACAACTCCTAACTTTAACCTTTTATCATACATCAAAACATGAGTTTGATTGTTAGTGCTAACTACACCAATAGGTATTCTCTTTCTCAAGAATATTTCACATTGAAAAGGTACTTGTGTTTGCCATCTAAAATATAATAATTTAAAATAGAGTTTTAGTATTTATAGAAAATATTTAATAAAAATTTTTTATGACTCCTATTATTTTATTCAAGTCCAACAACCCCCACTATTAGAATCAGAAATTGGTTGGTAACAATTCTTAGTAGGGCTGAAACCTGAAATCATATAGTATGCACACATTTGAGTTGTACCTACATGCTACATTATATTCATCAAGTAGGCCTTAACTTGCAAATCACAAATCTATATAACTTTTAGTATATTCTTATCAAATCTTATATTCTCAACACTTGTCTCTCAAATCAATTGATCTTAGCTAAGCTAAACAAGTCAGAGAATTCAAGTTAAGCCAACCCACTAATAATTATGATAAATTATAGATGTTTTGACATAAGTCCACGACTGAGCTATACTGATTTATATAAAAACTCTAACTATCATTATATTAGTGGAGGACTTTTAACAAATATTGACTTTAATATACTTAAAAGATTTTATAATTATTAAAAAATGTTTCACCATTAAATTAACTTATTGTGCATTCATACAATCTCATTACGAGACTTAGCTCCATTATGTCTTGATTCTTGGTTTATTATTCAAAATAATCCTCAATAGTATTTTAAGACAAATAAGCCTTAGAGATTTTAACATGTTAATATAATTATGTCATAAGGAATTTATATCTAAATTACAACATGTATTTCTTTACAGATTGTTGGACAAAATTTATTTCTATCATGAAATGTTAAGACATATAACTTGAAATGAAGAAATTAAAATTTCTTTGAAATCTCTTAAAACATTGATTTCATATTTTTTTTTTGAAGAAGAAGAGATTTCATACTATATGATCTAACGATGAACTTTGCTCTAATACTACTATTGGAATCGGAGCGCAGCGAATACTTATATTAACATCAAATGTTTTCCTTAAATCGTGTATCTCTTCATGGTACATATAATTTAAATAAAATAATATGAAATAAAATATATCTCGTAGTCCTCGTTAGACGTGAATGATATCACAAGCAAATGAGAGCCTCATGTGTGACTCCTTTAGCGGTATCAACATGCACTAGATCATGAACTTGACATGATCCGTTAGGTGCTAGTCTCGTGGATCAATAGAACCTTTTGGAAGCATTATGGATATGAAGATTTTCCTTCGAGGAGTAGGTTGCCAAAATCTTCAAATGAGAAGTGGAGAGAGAGTTCCATGAAGAACTTTCTAAGGATGACTACTTATAACCTCCACGGAAGATGAAGAGATATGACTCTTCAAATTCTCTATTAATCATCATGATTGTGATTGTTTAAATTCTCCATTAATCATCATAGTATGGTTGTTCAAATTCTTCATTAATATCATAATTGTGGCTATTCAAATTCTTCATTATCTCTTCTTGGATCAAATAAATACATATTTAATCTTGATCTATTATAGCTTTTGATATTTTAGAATTAATTAATAATCTAATAATTCTAATTCAAAAATAGTAAAATTGATTAATTTTAGTATTCGCTAAAATAAACAATTATAGATAATGTTTATATCTACGTGCTATATGTGCGACCCTCAAGATTTTATACACGAAGGTAGTGTAAATCCATACATAGACTAAGATAATTGTCTAACAATAATTTTTAGTCACCCAATGTGATAAAATATTAGTTATAAACTATAAATTACCTGTATAATTCAATCTCTTCATCTAGTCTATATCCCAATTAATTTGGTGCACTGTGCATCAACACCAAATTAATTATTTTACTTGATTTCTAAGATATAATAGACTCTTCTTGAATGATAAATCATTCCTCCCATGACCATAGATTTTGAGTTACTAATATCTCTACCAAGCGGCTAGGATGTTAACTCATAATTTAAGAGAGCAATGAATCCTCTATTGACTCACCACTATTCTCTCTATGCTTTGTCATACACTCAACTACCGTATTAATTATAATCCGATTAAAGACTGCTTTTAACGGTGCCAAAGTACATAACTATACACATAGAATAAATGAATGTTTCAAGTCAAAAGATCAATCACACTCAGTGACTTTGCTTCTCGACTGAGGGTAGCACTTGAAGTCGCCTCTCGACTGAAGCACATCACTTCCACTCGGCAACCAATCGAGAGAACTCATCTTGACTTAGTTGCACTCGACATCGACTGCGACGACTTGCGTCTCGACTTGACATTCGACCGACTCGACTTGCCACTTAGACTTGTTGGGACTTGGATTCGAAGATACGAAGCATCTTCTGGATAACCTAGCAGCTTGACCTAACTTTCAAGGCTGACAACCTGAGATTATCTGTTTAGTTCATATCGACAAATAAGTTGACATTGATTTTGTGTAATTTCAATTCAACCAAAATTCCCTAATATCTTTAGCTGATTGTTTAACAATCTTGAAGCATATTCATTTTTGTTGAGATAGTCACGGAAATGGTTGAGATGCAATAGGCTCAACGTGTGAAGGCTGTTGGTGCGGGAAGCATCCAACGATCGAACCCAAGTTTTGATAATGTCAAAGGGTTCAAAGTTAAGTCGTGTTGTTATCTAACATATTGAATCAGTGTTTCAGGAAAGTCCTAACTACGGTTAGGCAGGTGAAAACCCTAGGGGGTGGTAACCCTAGGTCCAGGGAGCGGTAACCCTAGGTGGAGAAAAGTCATAGCTGCGGTTAGGCAAAGGGAAAACCCTAGGGGGCGGTAACCCTAGGTCATAGGGGGTGGTAACCCTATGCGGAAAGTCTTGGCAGGTCGATGGCTTCAGGAAAAAGTCCTAGGGGGTGGTAACCCTGGTGGAAAGTCCTGGTGTCGCGAATCAGGTGAAAGACTGGACTAGCCGGGAAGCGGATGTCTAGCAGAAAGTTCGGAAGCGTCGAGTGCTGAGCAAAACTCCAGTCGATCTGGAGGATCGTACTGGCAACAGGTAAATCTCCTGAGTGGAGTAGGTGAGGACACGTTCCCCGTAGAGGGAACAATAGGCGTTGGGTCGACCTAGGATTTCCGGTCGGAAATCCGAAGTCAGACCCGGACATTCCGGAGACTGTCATTACTTCATATTCATAATATTATTTTGTATTAACTTTGTGGTGCAGGTATTTTTGGATTAACATACTTGCAGGTACCAAAAACACAAAGAAGAACTCGGATGAACAGTGTCCGAGGCGCCTCCATGGGGCTTGGAGGCGCCTCGGGTGCAAAACCTGAGCTAGCGCGAGAAGCAAGCTTAAGGCGCCTTGAATGGATTGAAGGCGCCTTGGACAGCTTGGAGGCGCCTTGAAGGGTATGAAGGCACCTTCAGGTCGCGGCAGTCAAAGGGTTATCGCAGCGAGCAGATCGGGATAGAATTCAAGCTTCAAGGCGTCTTGGAGCTTGTTTAAGGCGCCTTGAACACTGTTTAAAAGCAGGGTTCGAGCAGCACATCAGAATATCAACTTCCAAGCTTCCATTCTGCTGTATTCTGCTCAAGTACTGCTTACAAAGTGTTGTTGCAACATTCCGACGACCCGGAGTTCAGATTTCTTTTCTACTACAGTTGTCGGTATAATTTTAATCACAGTTACATTTGTAATTAGATTGTAATATTCATCGAGCTTATAGTTGTTGCCCACCGGAAGCGATCAAGGATTGCGGGCCTTCGAGTAGGAGTCGCCTTAGGCTCCGAACGAAGTAAATTCCCTATGTCTCTGTGTTTGACTGTTTTTATTCCGCTGCTTATTACTCTGTTAGTTTCTCATACGATTTACGGATTCGAAAAATGATTTAGCCACGAGCGCTATTTACCCCCCCTCTAGCGCGTCTCGATCCAACAAAGGCCCCTCTCCTATTAGAAATGTTCCAATCAATCATGGGGAAAGACTAGCAAAGTTCATTGGGTTGAACTTCAAGATGTGGCAACAGAAAATGCTCTTTTACTTTACTATGCTTAATTTAGTTTGGTTCTTGATCGAGGACTATCAGTGCAATGGAGGCATGGACTCATTCCAAGTACTTATACAGAAACTACATCATCAACTTACTGACTAGCTATAAGTTGTGTATAAAACGAAGAGAACGACTAAGAAGTTATGGAAGTCCCTGGAGAAGAAGTACAAGACTGACTCCAAGACTGTGATCAATCAAGTCTAGAAGCTTCAGGTGATCGTGCACAAGATCCACTTAGAAGCAATGGTTCTGAGTGAAACCTTCCAATGACAGCAATCATTGAGAGGTTGTTTCCCAGCTGAAAGGATTTCAAGAACTACCTGAAGCACAAGTAAAATAAGATGAATGTGGAGGAACTCTTTGTTAGACTTCGTATCGAAGAAAACAATAAGAGATTAGAGAGAAGGCTATTCTCTTAGGCTTCTGTAAAAGCCAACATGGTGGAGTATGATCAAAACTCGAGGCGGAAGAATTCCAAGTCTTCCAAGATGGGATCCAGAGGACTCACAAGCAAGAAGTTCTTTATGAAGTGCTTCAACTGTGACCTACTCGATTACAAATCTTCAAAGTACAAAAAATTCACATATCGCTATGATGTATATTTTTTGTATATCATTGCGTGTTGTTTCTTGACAAACATCAATTTAATGGCATCATTCTTCTTCTTCTTCTTCTTCTTCTTCTTCTTCTTCTTCTTCATCATCATCAATATATGTCGTAACAGCTTGATCATTTCTTCTGAGATAAAGTTTATTGTTGATGACCATTGCAAATAGATTATCAGCGAGAGATCATTACTAGCGCAACAACATAGTCAATAATGTGCTTAAGGTATAGAGGCCAATGAGGCAGCTCGACTAGCTACTAAATTGAGGTAATTTGATGCTAAGCCAAAATTCTCATAAAACTGCGTTTGGTTTAGGGGAATAGGAGTGGGGAATGGGAATGAGATTCATTGATTGTCATTGTTAATGTTTGGATTATAGGAATAGGAATACAAATAAGGGAATGAATCCTTGAAATTGGGTAATAACTCATTCCCATGTACCTCCCCTTCAATGAGCCATTACCCTATTTTCATCAATCAAAATATTCTCTTATTCCAAAAATACCCTTGACCTAAAACTAAAATTTTCTCCCTTAATATCAAATATCAAAATATATTTATTTATTTATTTCTTTCATATCACTTCTCTCTCCTTATCCCCTCTCATCATATTTTCTCTCTCATCATTTTATCACACACTTTCTCTATCCTTAATCTCTCCTATCACACTCTCTTTCTTCTTTTTTTCTCATTACACTTTCTCTCTCATCATACTTTCTCTCTCCTCAATCTCTTTCATTGCACTCTCTTCCTTTTTTTCTCTCATCATACTTTCTCTCTCCTCAATCTCTCCCATCACACACTCTTTTCTCTTTTTTTCTCATTACACACTCTCTCTCCTCAATCTCTTTTGTCACACTCCCTCTTTTTTTTCCTCAACACACTTTCTCTCTTATCATACTTTCTCTCTCCTCAATCTCTCTCATCACACTCACTATTTTTTTTCTCACCATACTTTCTCTCTCCTCAATCTCTCTCATCACACTCTCTCTCCTCATTTTTCCTCATTATATTTTCTCTCTCTTCATCCTCTCTCATTATACTTTCTCTCTCATCTTCTCTCGTCATGCTCTCTCCTATCACACTCTCTTTTCTTATTTTCTCTCATCATATTTTCTCTCTCATCATTCTCTTTCATCATATTTTTCTCTCACATTCATCTTTCTCTCACATCTATTTCTTTCTCTTATTTTCCTTTAAGGGTAAAAAAGGAAATTTTGATTTATTCCAATAGAAAATATGCAACTAACCAAACATTGTTTTTAAGAGTAATATCCATGCTCATACCCATTCTCATTCCACTATACAATGATTTCCATTCCGATACCTATTCTTAGGAAAGAACCAAACATCCCCTAAAACCTTTTCTTGTTGGCCAGTAGAATTTAATCTTTTTAGTTTGAGAAAAATATTTGCATTAATTCTTGTTTGTTATTTTCAATTCATTGATTCGATGTCTTCTTTGGTTGCTGAATGCATGCTACAATCGGCATAGAGGATTAGTAAAACAGAGGTGCCAGAGTCCATACTCCATTGAATATCTATGTATCTATATTTATCTTTCTTTATATTCATGAGATCGGTATATGACTGTTAATGTATCGAATCTATATTTTTGAAGTATAATTGTATATTGTAAAAGCAGAGTAGAAAAGATGATGCATATTCCTGAGTAGTAAGTACAAAAATGTTAACTGGAACGACCTTTGCTACTCTGATCCAGGATCTGCAAATTCTGATGAGTCAAATTTGATGCTTAGTTCGTTTCAACGCCTCACCGACTCGCTCATTTACTTATATCAACATTTTGGGTAATTTTCAAAATACCCGCTATTTAATAACTTTTTAAAAAATACTCAAATATTTGTTGATATTACCTCTAAAAAATGCATTTTACTATCAACATACCATTATCTAAGGTAAAAATATCTATTGTACTCAACTAAATTACTAATTAAATAATTTACGGAACCAAATATGGAGCATTTTGATATTATCGAACCTCAAAAATATTTCAAAGAATTAATAAACTCGATAATAGATTTTTACCTTTCTATGTGAATTTATCGCGTAATCATGTAGTATCTAACATTTACAATAAATAATCTTTGCTCACCACCTTTAAGTAAAATTCACACACAAATTAGGCTTGAAATCAGGAGCAAAAGCTCAATATTACATAGATTCTGTAATTCAGACCTATTTAAGACTGAGTTTCGATTACAAGTGCTCATGCAAAGCAGACACAAATTCTATCGATGAGTAAAATGTATTTAATCCTTGTGCTCTTCTTAATCATAACTGTAGCCATGAAACCCCAGAAGCCAAACACAAATCCAAGAGCAAATCCAATCAAATACCATATTCTTTCATACTCATCGTCTTCATGCCTGTCCTCTTCTTTTGTTACTCCGTTATCAATGGTCGAGTTGTCGCCAAGGCACTTGTTCTGCAGTGGCTCCCCACAAAGCTTAGGGTTGCCAATGTAGGACCAGTTAGTAAAGGTTCGAAGCTGAGAGCCTGTTGGTACTTCTCCAACAAGATTGTTATAAGATAAATTTAAGACGCTGAGAAAATTTAAAGCAGAGATGTTGGAAGGAATTCGTCCTGACAACTGGTTCTTCGAAAGATCAAGCGATTCTAGTTGATTCATGAACCCGATGTTTTCTGGTATATTTCCTGAGAAATGATTCGAGGACAGGTTGAGGAAGTGAAGGCCACGGAGATTTGTCAACTCTCTAGGAATTGGGCCGGAGAGATTGTTATTAGAGAGATCAATGCTAGTGACAAGAGCAAGCGAAGTGAAATGAAGTGTTAAATTCTTGGCAATTAAGATAATGTTATCCTCGTTAAAGATTTTAAAGATGATGTTCTCCAAATGAAGGCCATTGAGCTTTGTTCTGAGATAGATCCAATACATCTAAACTTGTGAGATTGACGAAGTGAGCATCCGTGAGGACTCCAACGAAATAGTTTGAGAACAAAGTTAGGTACTCTAATGCGGATAACTTTCCCAATGATGTTGGAACTGAGCCATTCAATTGATTGGAACAAAGGTCGATGTAAGTTAATCTGCTTTTGCATCTAGATAGTTCAAAAAAATCAACAAGCTCCCCTGCTATTCTGTTATGAGATAGAGTGATTCTACTCAGGTTGCAGAGACTGCCCAAGGCACCAGGTATGGCTCCAATAATTTTGTTATTAGACATGTACAGAAATTGCAAGTTTTTAAGGTTTCCAATACTTTCCGGTATCTCTTCGCTGATATAGTTATGACTTAGATCCAAGGAAAGAAGATTGGAGAGATTGCCTAGCTGGTGGGGAATTTTTCCACTAAATGCAGTAGAATAGAGATGCAAGTATTTCAACATAGTCAAAGATCCAATCAACTCAGGAAGTGGAGCTCCATAGAAGTTGTTGCAACTTAAGTCCAACTCATGTAAATGCTTCAGATCAAATAATGAAGAGTGTAGTTTGGCAGGAGCTCTGGGTCCAATTACAGGACAAACAGAGAGGTCAAGTGTTACGACGTGACCTGTGATGTTGTTGCAGCCGACACCTTCCCAGCTGCAGCAATCATGGCCACTCCATGGAGGCAGCTGCTTATCGGCATCGGGGACGCCAGCTCTCACGCTGAGGAGGACCTCCCTCTCCTTCTCGATGCAGAGATCCATGGATTTAGAGGGAAACAGAAGAGTGATGATCAAGAAGAGAGAGAGAAAAGGATTGGGCGCAGTAGCATCAGCAGGGGAAGCCATGATCTTACACGGAGATGAGAGACTTGCGTGCCTGGCAATTTATGAGCATTGGCAGTCCATTTCAGTCACGTTAAAAGCAATCAAAAGAGGAGAGACTTGAGTTGGTGTCCATTTCATTCACATGAAAAGCAATCAAAATATGAGCAACTTGACTAGGTGTTTGTCAGCAATTTATGAGCATTGGCCGTTCATTTCATTCACATTAAATGAGAGACTTGACTTGGTCCTTGATATTGTGCCATGAAAAAAGGCTCCATGGAAGATGGATCAAAACAGGCAAGATCAACGTAAAAATAGTAAAACATAGAACCAATGGTTGGACGTAGTGAGCCGAATAGGATACATGGCCGGTCGAACATGGCTGTTCAGACGGTGAGTCTGCAACGATGATAAGAGACAAGGTGTAAATCCCCGACCCTCATCTCGGCTGAACGTCATGGTCGGTCGGATGAAAGGCAGTCCTCCGACAGTAGAAAAGTCAAACAAAGAAAGATAACTTTGTTCAGTATGACCAAACAGGGACGTCCTTGCGGAGCAGCCTTAGGTCGGTCCGATCAACCTACCGTGGGACCCAACTGTGTATCTTATTATACTCTTTTGGAGACTTGTGCCACTAATAACAGAGCATGTCCAACAACCAGACTATTCTTTAGAAGCTTCCAGTCTGTCACATCAGAAATTTGTGTGCTCGCTTAAGAAAAGGTATCAGGGATATTTTTTAACTTATCTTTTCCTAAGATGCTTTGGAAAACGTGTATACACTTTGAAATACATGTGTAAACACTATAGTTGCAAGCGTCAGACACCCTTCCAGCTGATCCAGCCCGTGCGTAAACACTATAGTGACACTATAAAAGGCGTTCTCATCTACAGGAGGAGGTATGCGTAACTTTATAATTCAACACATTCTTTGCTACAATATTCTTATTATTCTCCACTGTGTTGGGAACTGACTTGAGCGTCGGAGGGTCAACACCGAGAACCCCTTCCTGGCTCGGTACTAACGTCTTTTATGTTGCAAGACCACACGGAGTCATCGTTTAGTCAACCCCACAGCTAGGTCCCCAGCTTGCCATCTTCTTCGCTTTCGCACAGAATCATATTTGGCACCTCTATGGGAACTTCACCTATAGTCGAAACGTGAAGATGGAGGATGTTGGATGACTCACCATTGTGAAGTTGACCCAAGAAGATTTGGAAATGTTGATAAGTGCCCGAGCTGTAAAGATGGTGCAGCAACAGTAAGAAATAGCAGCTGACTGCCGAGCACCGAACGATCAGGCCATGTCGGCGACAGACCAACGAGTTGACTCGAGAGACCGAGCAGAAGACCCCGCTAGCTATAAGCCAAACAACAAGCCAACTGGTACCTTTCGAGAAGCACCAAATGCACCAATCCCATATCACCGGGCGTTATTCTGCACACCCTCGGAAGAGCAAGGTCAAGCAGAAAGGACACAGGGATCCTCTTCGAAGAATGCACCCATCCGGGATGGGCAGAAAGGCAAAGCATGTCGATGCGACGACTCTCCCAAGCGGGTCAACAAGCAATTCTCCTAAGAAATTTTTGATGATCAGTTTCCACCTCACTACAGGCCTTCAACAATCGGAGAGTGCACGGGGGTGATAGACCTGAAAGACCATCTCACCAAATTCGATAATGTGGCCACACTCCATCAATACACCGACGGAGTAAAATATCGAGTATTCCTCACCATGCTCTCTGGATTGGCATAGAGGTGGTTCAGGCTCTTACCGATCAGATCCAGCTACAGCTTCAAAGACTTCCGAACAATCTTCTTATAGCATTTTGCAAGCTTTCGCCACTATTAGAAGACGAACGACAACTTGTTCACGGTGAAACAAGGGCCAATGAAGCATTGCGGGCCTACGTCAAGAGATTCAACCAAGTGACCATGGGTATCCCATCGGCCACCCGGAGATTTTGGTAAGTTTCTTTTCCCAGGGACTTACATATGGAAACTTCTTTCGATCTCTCATCCGAAAGCCCCCAAGAGACTTTGACTAGCTGCTCGGACAGGCTACTAAGTACATTAATGTCGAAAAGGCTCAGTCAGCAAGGAAGAAAGAAGTGATTTTTGAGCCGGCAGTGGCCACGGAGAGCTGAGAGGCAGTCGTCAAAGTGGCCCCGAGCGGGCCCCACTCAGCAACATTAGGAGCCTAGAGCTCATACAGTCCATCATGCGGAGGCAGAGCGGCCGAAGTTCTTTGATTCTCGACCATGGAAGCCGCTCTTCTACTCTTATCACCGCTCAACAACTCACAATACTAACGATTATTATCATCTTAAACCACGACCACGACGACCGACTCCTCTAAGCTGTCGTCGATCTTCGTCTCCTGATCGCCACCATCATTGCCGATCGGGAGGATAACATGATGAGGGTAGGCTGGCATCCAACCAGCATCCGCAAGTGGTCACGCTTGTTAGCTTGGGAAGAAGAGAATCACAGCAACGTCGCTCGGGGCGACATCAGTATGATCATAGGAGGTCCGACTGACGGTAATTCCAACTGGGCTTGCAAGTCACATACCTAGTGATTGGAAATCCATGTTGTCGGATGCAATAAAGAGAGAGCAGAGGGGCTAGAGATCAGTTTTGACCCTCAAGATTTGGAGAGAATAGAAGTCCCTCACGACAATGCCTTGATCATCCAAGCGGTAATTGCTAACTATGATATTCACCTCACTTTTGTAGATACAAATAGCTCTATGAACATTATATTTAAGAAGATGTTTGATCAACTACAAATCGATCGGAGCAAGTTGTAGCCCATGCCAACACCCTTATATGGGTTCACGAGCAATGAAGTGTTGCCAATCAGTGATAGTGTTAAGCAACTATCACTCGCTCACATCAAATTTGATTTGATTTGATTTTAATATTATTTGATTTAATTTAGTTTAATTTAGTTTATTTTTATTTTAATTTAGTTTAATTTATTTTAATTTAGTTTATTGTTGATTTATTTTATTTAAATTGAGTTAATTTGATTTAATTTTTAATTTTTATTTGGTTTAATTTAAATTTGGTTTAATTAAATTTTATTTCATTTAAATTTGATTTAACTTAATTTTAGTTAATTTAAGTTTGATTTAATTTGATTTAATTTAATTTAAATTTGATTTAATTTAATTTAATTTAATTTAAATTTGATTTGATTTAATTTAAATTTGATTTGATTTAATTTAAATTTGATTTGATTTAATTTAATTTAAATTAATCCTTATTCATCTCACCGATCTATGTTTTCACTGAGGGAATCTTATGATTTTGTGAGATGAGTTAAGTTAAATTTCAGAGTTTAGATTAACTTGTGTTAGATTCAAGTTTAGCTTTAGATTTAACAAATAGACATTCTTCAGATAAACTTCTGGGTTATGGTGAGTCACTTGGATATCATTAGAGGAACCATGCCTTCGAGATTTTCTAAATAGTCCTATCCACTGAACTTAATAACAAAACTCTGGTCTAACCAGTTAGAATTCGTAAGGGGTAGCTTCAGTTAATTCTACTAAGCCAAATTCATCAGGTCGAAGTCATATCTTCCTAGACATGCATAGGCAAAGTTTTCTTAACCTACTATCATCTAAAACTTCACCAATACCATTATTCAAGTTAAACTTTTGTCCCTTTTTGACTAATCATAATTACCCAGTCGGGTAAACTATTATTTTGGAGGTGCCAACTAATTTGGAGCCTTCCCTGAGTTATTTGCACTACAACAAAAACCCTCATAGACATCGGTTTTCCACCGGTGTCTATTACATTTTTGACCGATGTCTATGAAGGCGATGTAAAAAGTCTGTCATTTTAGACATCGGTTTAAAACCGGTGTAGTACCACTTAACGACACCGGTGTTCGAATCGGTTATTAACCGGTGTAGTATCACTTAACAACACTGTTTCATCAATGGTGTAAAACCGATGTAATATTATCTGTTAATAACACCAGTTTGGTAGCGGTATACAACCGATGTAATATTAGTTAATAACACCGGTTTTGTAGCGGTGGAAAACCGATGTAATATTAGTATTTTTTAATAGTACAAATTTGATTTCCGAAACAGTAACCAAAAAAATACACAAATATTCACAAATTACACAAATATTCTTCATTCAACAGTATCTATAAAATACACAAATATTCACAAATTAAATAAATATTTTCTTACAACAGTATCCATAAAATACACAAACTAATAAATTAGTTACTTTGGTTTTGCAAAGTAACTAATATTCTTCTTACAACAATATTTACAACTAATAAATTAGTTGCTGCCTGAATTCTTGTAATTCTGTATCCTGTTCGACTAATCTTTCTTCTGCCATTTTCTTCTGAAGCAAGGCATCATCCAATTATTTCTATAAAGCCAGAGCTCGAGCTTCTGTTTTTTCCCATCCTAACAAGTAGATCATGCATGGTTTGTTCTTAAAACAACATAGTTTCTGTGTTGGGAAGAAAATGAAAGGAAAAAAAAAATCTAACCTGAAATTGCTTCCTCAGCTACTTTTGCTTGCTTTGCCAAAAGATCATCTTTAGCATTGGACTCGCTGTGGACAGAAGATAGTTGTTCGTTCAAGTTTTCTACAGATTTCTCCAACTCCAGGGTCTTCCCTTTCTGAGAGAAATCATAGGCATTTACAAATTGATTCCCAACATAAGAAGAGACATATGCTCAGTCTAGAAGAGCTAAAAATTTGTTTGGTACTGATGAGTTGTTGCCTTCTTTATTTATAATCCAAAAAATTAACAATAAAAAACCAGTAATAAACAATCAAAATCAGTAATAGAAGATATCGATCTTTAAGTCCGAGAATTGTTTATACTGAAACATTAGTTGTGCAAAAATTAGTAATAAACCATCAAAAAGATGATTTGATTACTGCTAACCTCAATGTTCTTCCCTGTGGACTTCCTATTCCATATCCACGTCTTGCTCTCCATGATTCCCACAAATTGCTGAAACATAGAAAGAGCTTGAATTAAGAGGCCAGTGGAAAAAATGTCTTGTTTAAATTAAGAATGAAATTGAGAAATCCTTTGACTCTTCAACAGTAATATGTCAAATAACTTATACACCACTTGATACACCAAGTACCACAATTCACGTCACATCTAATTTATTGCGAAGTTCAACTCTTCAGATATTTACAAATATTAGCTCCAACACACGTTGAATTTTACACGTTGGTTTTGTAAATATTCTTCTTACAACAGTATTCTTCTTACAACAGTATCCATAATATTCATCTATCTATCATTTCAACCTAATAAATTAGTTACTTTGGTTTTGCAAAGTCTCCCAATTGTGTAGGAGCCTCAGTAGCTTTTGTCCCAAGTTCAGAGAAGAAGAAGAATAATGAGGAAAATCAATTTCTGTATTTACAACACTATTTTGATGTTAAATGTTGTTAACATGTTTGTTTAACATTGTTGTCTCCTTGTTTAGGAGCATTCTTCATAGCCCGCATGAATTTTTAAACAAAAATCATGTCTAGTACTGTTTTCCATTTTTCTTATTGATGAAATTGAACCCAAATCCATCGCTAAGAATTAATTTGTCTCTGGAGCACAAAAAATTATGAATTTTTATAACCTCAATCAAAGCATTAGTTTGCTTTTTGTTCTAGCATCTAATGCAAAAGAAAGTACATAAAGGATAGAGGATAAGGAATAACCATGACAAGAAACCAGGAAAATATATAATAACAGTAGTCCTTCAAAGACAATGAAAATAAAGGAACTAACTTAAATCTGAAGGTGATGCGTAAGTTCAAAAATCTTAATAAAATACTTTGAGTGAGGCCATATTGATAATAGGTAGTCGAAGATTGTAAACCTCAAATTTCATTCCCATGCTCTGATGAATCAAGGTATAGCAAGATTTCAAAATTTACGAACTACTAAACAAAAATATCATGAGGAAGAATCTATAGAAGTACCTGGACAACATGGGAAAATTCCTTAAGAAGTACCTTAAGGCATTTCTAAAAAAACACATAAAGCTTATAAATTATCAGAACGTTTGTTCAAGTTTGCAGACACACTAGCCTCATTAAATTTGCAAATGCACAACACTTGTACATACAGTGAGAAAGGAACTGCAAATTCTATGGGTACATGATTAGAGTGTTAGTCCTTCATTGGCAATAATAGTTAAAACTTCATACACTGATAACCGAAGCTAACAAAATTAAAGATTTTAGTAAAAATTAAAAAAATTAACATATACACTGACCGGGAGAGTGAGGCCACCCAAGATGCCATCAAGACTAGACAAGAAAGGAAGTGCTACTCCAATGAAGAACGAGATGAAGCCATAAAATACTCGGAAGCCAGATCGAACCCAAATCGAGCAGGGTCGATTTGTTCGGCTTGTATAACCTGCTTCAAAGATGTCAAAAACAGGCATGGAGTATATCTGAAAACTGCTGAGGCAGTTAAACACAACCAAGAGGAATGTTGTTGCTCGAAGCCCTCTTGGGATATCATGGTTGTGATATATATAAAGGGCATTTAGTATTCCTCCTTGAGGCATCTGGAAAACATATAAAGGTGTAAGAGGCAAATCATAATTCAAAAAATCTTTTAACAAGATGCAATATTCATTATCGACTGGCATACTTACTAGGTTACCATAAGCCCAGAAGCCTCCAATGGCAATAGGGAATAAACACATTGCTATTAGAAGATAGGCGACCTTGGCTCCCCTCCACATTGGAACATGTGCAGGGTGTTTGAAAATTGATGCCATTGTTGCCTGAAAACCAAGATATAACAATTTCTATAAGGCAGTAAAGAGGGTAAAGAATCTGTACCTTTCAATCCCACCACACTTTTACTAAAAAACTAGAAACAATGTGACTGAAGCAACAAGAGCTCCATCTGTTCAAATGATTACTTGAGATCAGGAACTAAATACCTGGATTTCTAAAGCAAGATTGTGTCCCCTGAATGCAAATGCTATTATTCCAAAAGCATTCAAGATCAAAAAAGCAGCGGAACAATAGGAAGATGAGGGCAGTGGCTGATAGGAGATGGAAGGGGGTCTTTCTTGGCTAACAGACAGTACCAGGAAAACGAACTCTAGAGGGTGGAATTAGGCATCGAAAACTGAATTAAAAAAAACCTAGAGGGTGGAAATTAAATTACAAAAACCTGGAGGCGGTGGAGAAGTTGAAGAGCTTGCCGCGGCTGGAGAAGATGATGAGGGAGAGTTTGACGTCGCAAAGAACAGAGAGCTCGTAGGCCTTCTTCAGCGGCCCGACCTTCCTCTTGGAGAAGGTCACCTACCTATTGATCTTGTTCTCTATTCTCCTCACCTCAACCCTCCCCCGCCCCATCCTCAACCTTTAGCAATCAAACGATTAAGAAGAATGAAAAGGGGAAACGAGAGGTTTTGAAGATGACCGTGTACCCAGCGAGCGAAGAGGCCGAGAAGGAGAAAATGAAGCACGGAGAGCCCTTTATGCCTGCAATTTTAGGGTTTTAGCAGGCAGACATACTTCGTTATTCTCGTACTGCACTCGATCTCTCTGCTTCAGAAGAAGGAGACCCCTTTACACAAGATCAGAGATCTCGGTGTTGTTCTCTCTTCCTTCGGATTCCCTCACACTGCCGACCAACCATGCCATGGTGGTCGTGGGCGTCCTCTCGCTGTTCGGATCTCGTCTGCCCCTACCTTAGCCGGGAAGAGCGAAGAGAGGAAGGAGGAGGAGGAAGAGAGGATCGGACGAGGAGGCAGAATGGATTTTGCTTAGGACCGAAGCAAGTGGTTTTGATCCTAATCGGGAGAGGAAGGGGCGTCGATCTAGGAAGGGGAAGAGATCCAAGAAGGGGAAGAGGGAGATGAGGCTGAGAGAGATGGTCGGAGGTTTAGGTTTAGGTTTAGGCTGAGAGAAGGGGCGTGATATTGGTTTAGGTTTGGACGGAACTTTGTGAAGTGTTGTAAATTTTGGCTGGTGGAAAAATTAAATTATTTTTTTTGGTTCATTAACACCGGGTTTTAAAAACCGCTGTTAAAACCGGTGTCTATTAACAAAAAAAAAGGTACTCATAGACATCGGCTAAAAAACCGATGTCTATGAGCGAAAATCTGCGCTCATAGACACCAGTTTTTGGAAAAATCGGTGTAAAACACTCAAAAACATCGGTTTTTGCTTAAAACTGTTGTTGTTCCACCGATGTCTATGAGGGTTTTTCTTGTAGTGTTGGCTAGGTTTTAAGTTTTAGATTTGTGTCAATTACTTTTATAATTATAGTGAACTTGATGGTAATTTAAGTTATCTGATTTGAATTCATTTTGTTTGTTTGAGTTTGACCTTATTTTACCTTTTAAATTTAGGTTTGATTTATTTAATTTTATTTTAGAATTTACCTTTTTATTTTGGTTTGGTTTTGAATTACTTTTTTAGGTTTAGTTTTAAATTTTTAGTTATAGTTGGATTTCATTTTAGATGGAGGATTTCATTTTTTGGTACATAAAATTGATTGAGTCTTACTTGCGTGGTTAGACACGCTTTCATAACCCAAGCTTTATTTTGATTTTTATTTTGATTTACTAAGGATATAAAGATTTTGTTGGTTGATCTGGACTTGTATCCGAGTTCGAACTTGTTGCACGCAGTTCTTTGTGATCCAAGTATCATGTCGAGATACTTTGATCTGGTTGTAAATTTCTCTAGTAGTTGTTTTAGTTTAAGTACTTTACTTATCAACCTAGAATTGTCCTCCTCAAGTTTTGCAACTTGAGTCAGGATTTCAGGTTGAATCGATTTAGTTGTTGAGTTTAGTTGTTCATTAAGTGATTTATTTTCTTTACTTAGTTCGCTTATTTGATTTTCATAAATAGTTAATTTCCTATTTAAGTATGCAATGATTTTAAAAAACTTTTTGCTTAAATTAAATTCTACCCCATCGAAACTTTCAGTGTGAGGTAGTTGTTGTGCCTTGGTTCGTCGTTGTCTGATTCCTCAGCGGACGATTCATCCCAGGTTGCCTTGATGGATTTCTTCTTCTTGATATTCGGGCAATCGGTCTTGTAGTGCACCTTCTTGTTGCATCCAAAACATGGAATGTTTATCTTGTTGTTGGATTTAGATGAGGAGTTTATCTTCTATAGGTTCTTTTTGGTGAAGTTCTTCTTTCTTCTAGTGAACATTTTTCTTAACAAGTTCACCAGGTATTCTTCATCATCTGAATCTGGATCAGACTCGACTTCAGGTTCTGATTTAGTTCTGGTTTCTTTTGACGTTCCTGCAACAAGAACAATATCTTTCTCAATTTTGGCGTTAGTCTGTTCGTGTAGCTCTAATTCACAGAAAAGTTTATCTAATTTCAATTTAGATAAATTCCTTGAAATTTTATAGGCATCCACAATGGACGCCCACAGTGCATTTCAAGGAAAATCATTTAGGACATACTTGATCAAGTCTCGATTTTCCATTTGATGGTCGATTGTGTAAAGCCCATTGAGGATATCTTTTATCCTCGCGCCTCGTGTAGTTCAATGGGCTTGTCCCATAGCCCCTAGGCGTTTTCATGTGGGCCGACGCGATTTAGCTCCTCTTTTGTTAATTCACATTGGATTGTGTTGAGTGCCTTGAAGTTGATCTGGACCTTCTTCTTTATTTCCGAATTCTAATTTTCTGAGTCTATTGGAATTTCGGTGTTGTGGTCGATTAGTGCCTTGTATCCTTTAGTGGCGTTGAACCATTGGTCGAAGACAATCTTCAGGTACACCTCTATGCATTTCTTCCAATATGAAAAATCATCCCCGTTGAAGAGTGGGGGACGAACGATGCTGTACCCTTCGTTTTGGGCCATTTCAGTACTGAAAAGACAAGACTAAAGAAGGTACTAAGACTTGGTTTTGAATTAGCAGAGTTTGAGAAATAAGATGGAATATCGAAGAACTCGAGTGGTGTTGCACCAATTTCGAGTTAAACCCCAACTAGAAAAACTAAAATATGTAAATGAACTGATTCCCCCTGGCTAGATTGGTAGTTGCATCAATTCAGAGTAGAACCTCGCTCTGATACTAATTGTAGGATTGATACACATGTGAGAGGGGGTGAATCACGTGGTTTTCAAAAACTTATTTTTATCATTTTAAAAACACGAGTACATGCAATGGAAAGTACTTACAAATTTGAAAATAACAAAGACAAAAAAACATGGTCAGTTTACTTGGTTCAGAGCTTTCGATGACTCCTACTCCAAGACCCAGGTCTCGTGGACCTATCAACGGATAATCCACTAAAAGCCTCTTTCGGTACCTCCGGAAGAGGAAAACGAGTACAGAAAGCCAGAACAAGTGCAACACATGCACTTGTTCTTTTACAATAATTAAGTACAAATAAATAATTCCATTACCAACACTTTTGATGTGAATGAGCTCGTGTGTCGGTCTACCGGTCGTGATCCAAAATCCTCAGAGTAGTAGTCGGGTGCAGCAACTTCGCAGTAGAGTCGTAGCAGGAGCTCGGAGCAGTTGGAAAGCCTTTTGGATGTGTAGAAGCGTGTATAAGTGTTGTTTTTGAAGCTTTGGGTGAGCATCCATATAAAGGGTTTGGAGGGCTCCTTCCTTAACCATTGAAGGCGCCTCCAACCCAAGAAATCTGATCCCGTTCAAGGCATGGAAGGCGCCTTCCATGAACAGTGAGAAGGCGCCTTCCATGAACAGTGCGAAGGTGCCTTCCATCAGTATTGAAGACGCCTTCGGGTATTGTTCATCTGAAGGCTTTTTTACTCTTTTGATCGGCCTGGTCCAGCAAATGACCTGTCGTGCACGCACTACAAAAATTCTCAAGTTTATCAATGAATATTTTCATCAGAAATCCATTGGTAAACCCTTATACCGACAGATTCCGACGTGAAAACATCTGTTGCAAGAATATTCATCGGCACCTTATTTTCCAACAGAATTCAAATTCTGTAAGTATATTTCCCAACTGAATAAAATATTCTGTTGGTAAATACCACCGAGTATACTGTTAGTCGCAACCAGCTTCATCGACGAAAATTATTTTTTCGTCGGTAATCACCGAAGGAGGTGTATTTCCATCGGAGATTAGTTTCAGGGATTACTGACGAAAACAACCATTCCATCAGTGATTATCGATAATTATTGATGGAATTACTTTTTCCGTCGGTAATTACCAACGAGATTTCTATTTCCGTCGATAATTACCGACGGAATTGTCATTTCTGTCGGTAATTATCAGAACACAATACCGACGGAATAGGAATTCCATCAGTATTCCGTCAGAAAAAAAATTAAAAGAGACCATTTGTATTCAGAATCAGCCCTGTTTACAATTTACATATCCTTATAAAATCATCACAATCGATGGTACATACAATCACATTTTACACATACTAATAATCTATACAATCACAGTTTACAAATCCTAACAATCCATACATACAAACTAACTAACACAATTAAGGTAATTCATATATCACAAATAAACAAATAGTATTGTGAATAGAAAAACATATAAAAACAAACATAATATAAGCAAAGCATAACCTAAACAAAATACAAACACAATAATAGAAATTTATTATCCATATATAAATCTAAATGTTTACATGCTCAAATATATAAATCCATACCATGATAACAAATTCTCCAAAAACAACTAATTGTATAAAATCCTACAGAAAGTAAAATACAATAGATTATAATCAGATTGATGTATAATTCAAAATATTGCATATATGTATAGTAAATTTTACATGTAAAAAAAAATACCTAGACAAAAAGAAGATGATGATTGTGATGAATATGTACACCTTGATGCCTGAAACATATAGTAATATAATATTTAGAAATGAGCAAATTAGAATAAAGCAATTAAAAATATTTTGCATTTAAGTTGTATGATAAATAAAAATTTAAATTATAGTTGAACAAACCTCAAAGCAAGCTAATCACCACGGTCTGATGGGTCTTGAGTCTCCTATGACTCAAAACCATGTGGTGTCTGGGTGTGGGCGAAATTAGTCACGATCGCTCACATACGGGCAAAGAGAACATCATTATCCACATCATGTGCGGCTCTGATACGATCCTCCTCGGCTCTCCTCTACTCCTCATCAGTCCTCCTCTTCTCCTTAGCGGTTCTCCACTGATCTAGAGAGGTCATCCTCTCATCCATTGCCTTCAGTTGAGTGCGTAGTTCTTCATTTTTGTGTCTTAAAGGCTGCATCTCACTAGAAGAAGAGGTATCAGCACAGTTCCTAGGAGTCCTCAAACGATCAAATGTCACTTTGGCCTGGGAGCCAAGACCGCAGAGGGTGAAGTTTCTTGTCCTTCTACCGACAACATCATAATATATCTCATTTAGAGCATAGATGGATATAGATTGCGGCCCCCCCCCCCCCCCCTCCCTTTGATAGTGGCTGAGAGGCTTGAGTCACTCTTTCTGTCATTTGCTCCTATGTGAAAAATTATAATATTGATCAATATCTAATTTGATAACAATTATTAAAGTTAATCAGAATAGAAATGAACAAATATAATAAAGTTAATAATCTTATGTGTAGGACCTGTAGGACCTGGGATTGAGAATCAACAAATGACCCATCTTTCTTCTTGTGGGTCATCAGAAAGACTTCCATGCATATGGGTTGTCGAGCAAGATCATGTTCCTACATACACAAATAATTTGGGACATAATTATACATACAAGTGTGATAATAAATTCAAAATTTGTTAGAAAGTATAACTTTAAATTAAACTCACCAAATCCATAGCATGCTCAACAATAGATTTCGATCCTGACGTATGTCGAGCGGTTCCGGTGCTCGGGCCACCTAGCTCTATATTTCTATTAGATCGAGCCTTTTCAACATTTTCTCACCATCTTTCTGCGGCCCAGGTGGTCATCCATGCACTCCATGTCGTCTCAAAAATATACGTCAGCCTAGTGCCCTTTTTCCTTATATAGTACATGAGGTCTCTATAAAGTTTAGCACAATAATTTTTCTATGTAGCTTTAAAATGTTCTTCTTGGTTATCTTCCCATGAATATCTTTTCTGCAATTATAAGTTGAGAATTTAGTATATGAAAGGATAAATGTATTATGGAATACCAAATATATTAATTTTACTTACTACTAATTTATTGTAATAACATGTCTTCATCTCCTAGTCTACACGCCTCTATGTAGTACCAGAAGTACATACTCGAAGTACATACTCGCTCTTTAAAATTTTCAGTGATATAATAGGCAACCTGGTGTCCATCAAGAACAAATCTACAAAGAAAAAATTTAGGTATGAAAATTATTGAAGAAATATATGAACTTGTATTACTAATAACAACAAATACATATGTATCTCTGACAACTCTAATAACCTTGCAGCCATGGGATGCTATTGTCTGCTACTCAGCCATAATAATATATGTGCAAAATAACATTACAACACAACATATTTGTTGGCCCAATGAGGCCGACAAGAGGAGGTGAATTGCCTGTAAAACGAAATGTCTTTCTCGATCTTTCAACTCAGATTAGTAGCAACAGTATAATTATAAAAATTAAATTAAACAACTACAAAACGAAAGAAGAGACACAAGATTTACTTGGTTGCAACCTAGGTGGTTGTTAATCCAAGACAAATGAAAAACTCTTAAAAGTCTCCTTCGATGAAGGCGGGGAAGCCTCTTACACTCGTTGAATGCTCAGACAGTTGCTAGGAAATGAATACAAAAGTTGATCATTAATTCCTAGGTCCAGGTGTTTTTTTATAGCCCCTGGAAATCTTATTCGAGGCTAGAAGGTGCCTCCAGCAAGGCAAGAAAGGATAAAACTTTATCCTTCGCCAACGATAGTATTTGCCCAGTCAAAGGCGCCTTCAAGTGATTAAAGGTGCCTTCCATGAAGGGTTGAAGGTGCCGTCAATATCTTGAAGGCGCCTTCCACCAGAAAGGCGCGAGGGCGCCTTCAATCCACTTGAAGGTGCCTTCAGCAGCTACTACTGAGCTCCAAGTCTTCTCCTTTGGCTCTTTCGCTGCTCCGCTCGTTTGGGTGATTTCGGCCAACTGGAATAGGGCTCACCCGAGCCCATTTTCTGGCCTTCTCCTCGAGCAGTCTTCCTCCCCGACTTCTCGTCTCTTGGACCGCCGCGCGCGTCCTTCATGTCTGCCGGTGTACTCTTCCACAGCACCTCGTCCCTTGAATGCACTGAGCCCGTCAACTCTCTTCCCATGTCATCCTTCTCGCTAGCTACATTTTCTGCTCAACTTCTTGTGTTCCTAAGCTCCTACATACTTAGATACAAGGATCAAATACATAAAATCTAACTTAACTTGGTTGATCATATCAAAACTATCACGGGATACCAACAATACTAAAATCTACAAACATGCATAACATTAACATTAGCATCACAACACAAAATAATATAGAAATTAATTATTTCGACATCACATTAGCGTCTGTTTAATCAACATTAACAGTTTCAAATTCTTCATCGCTAGACTTTGTTAGTATAAATTCATCCTCACTATTGGACATCTTTCCATCATCTATCTCTTCGTAAGTGACATTAATATCTACAAGTAATTGAGATGTTGATTCGAGTTGCACATCAACTGAATGTCTCTCCACTTCGTCATTTTGAAATACATAAGGAATTTGAGCAGTGATGGTGTTCTCCACTGAGCAGTGAGGCTTTATTCGACAAACAGACAACTATTCACTAGCTCTTCTTATCTTTGTAGGGTATTCAAGATAGAAAACCTGGCCCGCTTGTACCCTGAAAATGAAAGGTTCAAACTTGTTGAACCTTTTGTTTCCATTAACCTCAACTAAATTATAGTTTGGATATATTTTGATATCTGTTCTTGGGGTAGGATCATACCATGAACATTTAAATAGCACACACCTTTTTATAGGTAATACAGAATATTCAACTTTTATGATTTCCTCAAGTCTACTATAGTAATCAAGCTGAGTGCTATTGTTATCCATAGATCCTTTGACTCAAACACCAGAATTATAGGTTAATCTTCATGAATCTCGTTGTGCCACGTGGAATTTGAGGCCATTAACATAGTAACCTGAGTAGACCTTTATTTTACAGAGGAGTCCTGATGCAAGATTTATTATCCTATTATCTACCACATTTGATATTCTACGGTCTTTGACCTATACAATTAGTAGACATTAGAACACTACTTAATACATATGAACTTAAATATTTGATAAAATCTCCAACTTACATATATTTCAAACCATAATACAAATTCAACCTCTAACTTTTCAACTACTCCACCTGCATCCATTGATGGATTTTTGTAGATATAGTTATTGTTCATACAAGGTGGCAGTAATACAAATTCAACCTCTAACTTTTCAGCTACTCCACCTGCATTCATTGATAGATTTTGTAGATATAGTTATTGTTAATACAAGCTGGGAAAGAAGGTAATTTTAAGATAATTGAGATATCAAGCAACAAATTAAACAAGGAATAATTTTTTAATTAGAGAAGTAAACTTACTTTATGTATGTTTTGATCTCATCACAATTTAAGTGTATGTATGTTCTTGCAGTATGATATTCTTCTAGAGTTAAGAATCTAGAAACAGATGTACCGATTAGCTTGCCAGGAAACTTAAAAATAGAAAACATTGAATGGTCTATTGCTTGAGCATCATCATAATTTCTAGGATACTTGTGATGTCTGGTTTACGCATTATCGGCAAAATAATAGGGGCAGAAAGAAGATGCTTCTTCAACTAGATAAGTATTACATGTTGAGCCCTGAACTCTTGCTTTGTTACAAACATTATTCTTTAATTTTCTCAAAAATTGTTTAAGTGGATACATCCATCTATATTTCACAGGACTAGCTATTTGTGCCTCGTATGACAAATATATTGGCAGATGTTCCATTGAATCAAAAACACTGGGTGGAAATATGCGCTCCAACTTACATAGTATGAGAGGAATATGTATTTCTAGCCAAAGCATATCATCCATCATAATACACCTCGTTGTCAAATCTCTAAAAAGTTGACTCAATTCTGTGAGTGTTTGCCAAACATTATAAGAAAGTAAATCATGGAAAGCTACTGGAATAAGTCTTTGCATGAATACATGACAGTCATGATTCTTCATCCCAAACATCTTTAATTTGTTCATATCCACACATCAAGCCATATTTGAGGCATACCCATTTGAGAATTTTATTTCTTTCAACCAACTACCTAAAGTTTTCTTCCCATCTTTGTCTAATATACAACAAGCTTTTGGAAATCTATTGGTTGTTTCATTTTGATGTAACTCTGGTCTGTTTATTAGTTCTGTAATTCCTCATAAGATTTTGCAGTGTCTTTAGATCTTCCAGTGTAACGCCCGAAAATTCTCAAAACTATATTAGAAATATTCTATAATTATTCTGGAATTTTTAGATATTTCTCCGGAATTTTTAGGGCAGCAGAAGTAGCAAAAATAAATAGAAAACGAAAACGGCCTAAGCGGGGATTGAACCCGAGACCTATGGTTTACGGATAATACTAGTAACCAGTTGAACCCAGTAGGGCCGTGCTGAAAGGAAAGGGAGACAATTAAATTTATATTAGAGTTAGGCCGGAATTATCACTTAATATAAATAGAAAATAATTAAGTGAGGGTGATATTTTTGGTTTCCACCGTGAACTTCTTCTCCTTACCCTAACCTCACGCCACCCCCCTCCTTTCCTCCTCCTTCTCTCGGCGCACCAAGCCAAGGGCCCTAGGAGCACCTCCCGGCAACATCAAAGGCACGAGGACGCTCCCCTCCGCGAGAGGAACGCATAGACGCGAGAAGATCGTTGAAGAGATCTCTCCTCCGTGAAACCTAGCGATTATAATCGTAAGAAATTACGAACAGGAGGTAAGAAACCCCTCACCTGTAGTATAAGTAGCTTTCGTTTGATTGCATGCCTTTAGTTTAGCTATATGCAGATTTTTCGGCGCCCAGGGTGTGTTTAAACCCTCCTCGCAGACTAGGGATCTAGTTGAGCACCTCTAGATGGGCCAGACACATTATTCTCCTTCAGTTGGAGGCTCTAGATGTTGTCGGGTGCCTAGAGGTGGTCTCCCTATTAGAGGGGAGAGTTGGGGCACACCAAGTGTTCGACAAAATGATTAGTGTAGCTAGATACCACCTCAGATATTTTTAACAGCTCAGTTAAATGCATTAGTAGCATTTAAATCAGTATATTAGTCTAGTTTCAGCTTACATGGGATTACGGTCCAATGGGTGGGCTCCCACAGTCGCCTCTAGGTTCAGATAACCTAGAAACAGCAAAATAAGCAACTAGTAGCTATATTCAGTATTTTATTTTCAGTGGCACTGTACTGGATTAGATATCCATTGGGTTGGGCTCCCACAGTCGTCCCTAGGTTCAGACAACCTAGTAACCCTACTAAATTCGAGACTTGCAAACCCGGGGTCTAGTTAGGGATGCGCGCACAGCAAAGTACAGTTGCCGGACCCACTAGCAACATGATTGTGTATTTTCACTTATTACGATAATAGCTTTCAAACTCATAATCTAGTTATGTGATTATAGTTTAAGATCAGCACTAGCTCAGTTTTAGCTCAGTTTCAGTTACAGTTTCAGCTTATTTTCTCCTAGTTGATATCGTGAGATAGCTCCATGCTTAGATTTTATTATGCATGTCATGTTTCAGTGTTTATGCCATGTAACTATAGTATGCCATGCTTTAAAAAATTCAGTGCATGTTTTCAAATAGCATTCTTTAAAAACATGTTTGCATCGTTGCATGTTTTAGTGAGGTAGATGATTTCTTACTAAGCTTAAAGCTTACAGATACTATTTTTCCTTATACTGCAGATAAGGGTAAAGGAAAGATGGACTAGCAGAGGAACTTGGAGGTCAATGCAGTGATGGTGTGTGTGGCAGGAACCTGGAATGAAGATCCTTAGGGAGTTTAGCAAATTGAGAACTTAGTTTCTTTTCTCAAGTACCTTTATGCACTTTCAGACCTTAGAATGTTTAAACCATGGAAGATTTGTTTAAGTTGTTAGTAATTATGTTGGAATGCTAGTTAATAGATGTTAGAACTTATTTCAATTACTTTTAGAACTCTTATATGAGATTTTGGCACGAACTAGTGCTGAAATCAGGGTTCTGATTCGAAATCAGAAACCCAGACCGATCTACAGATCGATCAGAGTTGGGTTGTGCCGCTGGATTGGTCAGCTGACCGATTCAGTCGCGAACAAAAAGTTTATGGATCGGTCAGCCGACCGATCCAGATGCGAACAGTGAGTGCAGAAGCTCACTGATCGGTCAGCCGACCGATCAGTGAGCCACTGGATCGGTCTACCGACCGATCCAGCAGCATACAGAAGCGAGATGGGTTGTGGATCGGTCAGCCGACCGATCCAGAGCTTTCTCCGTGCCAGTATTAAGCTGGATCGATCACTGGATCGATCCGACAGCCCAATCGATTCATGGATCGATTGAAATGCCTGATTACAGCTAGCAGGACATCCAAGAGGCATAGATTATCTTCCCTAGCATGTGTACAACTCCTAGGTACACCTAGAGTATTAAGTTCAGATTTTACAGTAATCAGTTTAGTAAAATTTTAATCAATCCAGATTTCCGCAATAGTAATTTAGCACAGCATTACGTAGCGATCGGCCTTACAGCTTAGTAGTAGAAGGCGGGTCGTTACATCCAGGCACATTAATTACAGTGTTGAAGATATTATCGAAGAAATTTTTCTCAACATACATGGCATCTAAATTATGTCGAATGAATAGATACTTCCAATAGGGGAGCTCCTAAAAAATTCTCCTTTTTTTCCAACCAGACTTGCACATCCGAACAATGTATTTATTTATCTCATTGGCACTAGATTGAGATACTTATAGAAATTCATAACTATCTATTTGTTCAATAATTTCTTCACCTGAAGTATGATATGTTGGAGGAGGTTTTTTTACTACAACATTTTTTAGGATTTTTTTTTATTTCACCTGAAAAGGTGATCAACAGGTAGAAATTTATGGTGATTATCAAACCAAGATACTTTCCGACTGTAAGGTAATAAAAATATATCAGAATCTCTCATGCAATGTTGACAAGCTAATTTACCACCCATGTTTTATCATAACAACATTGAATATGCTGGAAAATCACTGATCATCCATAATAATACAACATGCAATCTAAAATTGGTTTAACTTGTAAAATCATAAGTCACTGACCCTACATTTCATAAATCATTTAATTTGGCAATTAGCAGTTACGAGAAAACATCTATCTTCTTCTTGGGATTGGTTGGATTAGGAATAAGCACAGTAAGGAACATAAATTCATCTTTCATACACATCCATGGTGGTAAATTATATGGTATTAATATAACTGGTCATGTGAATATTGTTGTCTCGACTGACTAAATGACTGAAATCCATCTACGGAAAGTCTCAATTTCACATCACGTGGTTCCATTGCAAAGGAGGGAAATATAGTATCAAGATGTTTCCATGCAGAGGAATCATAAGGATGACACATAATTCCTCCTTCATGCTAATATTCATGATGTCACATCATGTGACAAGCTGTAGCGACAAATGTATACAAGCATTGAAGTCTAACAGTTAAATGAAAGTAATACATCACTTTCCAAGTAAGATTTTTCTTCTTCTTCCCTAGTATGTGAGTACGATACATATAACGAGGGTGAGTACAAATTTTGCATTCACTCAGTTCGCTGTCTTCATTCCAAAATATTATGCAGTTGTTTACACAACAATGAATTTTCTCTACATGCAAGCATAAATCTCTAACCAATTTCTTTGTACTGTAAAAACTATCCGTCATTATGTTGTCAGCAGGAAACGACTCTGACATCAATTGACCTATATTATTGTAATATCTTTCAGAAAAATGATGTTCGGCTTTCATATTCAATAACCTTGTAGTAGCTGATAATTGCGAGTGACCTGAGGGAATGTCTTCCCATACTTCTCTTTCACTAGAGGACAATTCTGGGCTCCCTGGAGGAAAAGTCAACCCTATTGACTTTTTCCAGCCCGGATCTTCTCTCCGGCTCCGTTTGCCTCAGACCGAGTCTTCCGTTCGCTTGGGTGATCTCTGCCATCCGGAAAAGGGCTCACCCGAACCCAACTTCCGGTCTTCTCGAGCAGGCTTCCGCTCCGGCTTCTCGTCCCTCGGAATCGCCACGTGCTTCCTTATCGTCTGCCAACGTACTCATCCGCAGTCTTCATCCCTCGGTCATACCCCGTGCTGACCTTCTTGCTAGCTGCGTCTCTTGCTCCTCGAGCGGTCTTCCGCTCCAGCTTCTTGTCCCTCAGAACCACCACACGCTTCCTTCTCGTCCGCTGGTGTACTCTTCCGCAGCGCCTTGTCCCTCGGACGCACCATGTGCCATCCTTCTCGCTAGCTGCGTCTTCCGCTCGACTACCTATGCTCCTAAGCTCCTGCACACTTAGACACAAGGTTAAAAATACACAGGACCTAACTTAACTTGTTGATCACACCAAAATAACCTTGGGGTTCCAACAATCTCCCCCTTTCTGATCTGAGCAACCCAAGTTAAGATAGGGTAAATAGACAAAAAAAAAAAATAAACTAACTAATTTTGCAATAAAGTGCAAAAAGATAGAAAATTTAAATTATGGTCTACCTCCCCCTAGACTTAGACTTTTTTTCTCCCCCTTTGCTCACAAAAAAATGGGGTTCCGAAAAAAATCTAAGTGTGAGAAAAATTTCTAACTTTCTTAACAAAAGTTTAAGTTGAATAAATTCTAAGTTAGAGTATTTGCAATAATTTTCAGCAACAATATTCTAAGTTTAAAAAATAATTTCTAAGTAAAACTTTAGGTACGAAAATTTTCTAAGAAAAAACTCTAAGTAAAAAAAAATTCTAGGAAAAGCTTTAAGTAAGAAAATTTTTAAAAAAAATTGACTTAAGAAATTTTACAAAAATTTTTGAAAATTATTCTAAGTAAAGGTTTCAAGCAGAAATTTCAAGAAAACTTTTAACTTTTATGTAAAAGTTTTATTCAAAAAAATTTCTAAGTAAAAAAAAATATTACTTTAAAAAAAATTTTGAAAATTTTTCTAAGTAAATATTTTAAGCAAAAATTTCTAATTTTAGAAAAACTTTTAACTTTTAAGTAAAATTTTTACGCACAAAAAAATTTTTTAAAATGTTTAACAAACTTTTCAAAGCATTATTAAATTTTAATCTAAGTATTTTATCAGAAAGTTAATTAAACATTTTATTTCAATATTTTGGCTTCCAGATCGTGGCGAGAGACTAGGCCTTCTTGGTTATTGGAACAACAACCACTTCCTTAGAAAAAGCCTCATAGAGATATTTTAATGTTTAATTTTCTCACTGAAAGCTCTAAATTCGATTAAAGATTTAAGTTAAACAAGACTTAGGAACCCAATATAGGTTCCGACCTACTGGATTAACTAGAAATTTCTTAGGAATATTTTTCTTTGAAATAATTCTAATCTATCCCTTATGATATCGAAAATACCAATTTAAATTGTTAAGTCTTCTAAAATTTGTATTAGATGAGCATACATGGTTTTTCAAGTTATCTACTTGAATTTTCAAATTTTCATTTTCAGATTTCAATTTTTCATTTTCTAATTTTGATTTGTCTAAATCTTCTAGAGGGCAAGATTTAACTAGTATTACTTTTAAATTTTTATTTTCTCTTTCTAATTTGCAGCAATCTTTTGTTAATAATTTAACGAATTTAAAAAGTTTATCGGGAGGAAGAGATCGTACCTGACTGACCTTGTCGATCTCGTAGTCCGTGTCTCCCCCTGAACCATTGCTATCTTCCGACATGGCTTCCCCTTCATCGATGCTCTCGATGCTCATTTCAAAAGAGCTTGACTCGCAGTCATCGTCTTGATGACTCGCCATTAATGCAAGTCCGGAGAATGCCTCGACTTCCGATTCGGACGACGTATCGTCCCACGTCGCCTTTAGGGCCTTGCGCTTTTAGATAGGCTTCTTACCTTTATCCTTGTCCTTGTTCTTTAGCTTGGGGCAGTTGTCCTTGACGTGCCCTTCCTCGTCGCAGTGGTAGCAACGGATGGTCCTTTTCTTTTTCTCCTGCGGATGGTTAGATTTCCTAGATTTACAAAGATTCTTAAACTGTCTTATCATCATTACCATTTCCTCGTCATCGAGAGAAGACTCCGACTCAGGTTCGTCTCTCGATGCTTTGAGGGCGATGTTGTTCTTGGGCTCCTTGGTACCTGCACATCTTAATTCGTGCACTTTAAATGTAGAAAAGAATTCTTCTAATGAAATTTTTTCTAAGTCTTTTGAAATATAAAATGCATCTACTAGTGACGCCCATTTTGAATTTCTCGAAAAAGAATTCAACGCGTACCTGAGTGAATCTCGAATACTTACCTTTTCTCTGAGATTCGAAAGTCCGGTGACGATTTCTTAATTAATTCTCGAGTGTAGATGTGCAACTGTCTCGTCTTCCCCGAGTCGCAGGCTGGTGAGCTGATTGCGAAGTAGATCTCGTCTAGGGAGCTTGGCTTCAGACGCCCCTTCGTGCAGCTCGAGGAACTTCTCCCAAAGTTCCTTCGCGGAGTTGTAGTTGCCGATTCGGTTGACTTCTTGTGGCGGAAAAACGCTTAGCAGATGGTATTCTGCTTTTCCGTTCGCCACGTAGTCGACCTGCTCCTTTTTCGTCCGTTGATATTTTTCTTTACCCTCTAGAGCTATAAAACCAAATTCCATTATTAAAATTAATTCAAAATCTGTTGTAAAAAAAATACCTGCATTCGCTTTTTCCAGGTAGCAAAATCCCCTTCTAATTTCGACGGGTAGATACTTAGTCCGACCATTATCTTTGCTTCGATTGGCAGTTAGTCCTCCTGAAGCGCCTTGGCTCTGATACCACTTATTGGACCATTGCGGCCGGCTAGAAGGGGGGTTGAATAGCCTGAAAAATTAAACGCAAAACCTTTCTCGAACTTTCTTAAACTAACACTTGCATAAATTAGCTAAGCAGAAAATAACAAAAAGAAGAGGCACCGGATTTGACTTGGTTACAACCGGAAAGGTTGTTAATCCAAGAAAGATGATCGTACTAAAAACTTCTTTAGACGGATAAGCTTCTTACAACATTGAAGCGCAGAAATAAAGAAGCTAACAAGAAACTGAGCATACAAGTGTTGGAAGTGAATTGCTTGAGTTGTTGAAAAACTTCGGGATCAAGACTGTATTTATAACCTTGTTTGGGCGCCCCGAAGGAATTCCGAGCACCATGGGGGGATAAAACTTTATCTCCCAACGTTCAGATCGTGTTTAAAGCGATCTAGTCAAAAAGTCAACTCCGGGCGCCCGGAAGGGTTTCAAGCGCCCCGGAGGGTTCCGGGTGCCCCGGATTGTTCTGGGCGCCCCGGATTGTTCCGGGCACCCCGGACAGTTCCGAGCGCCCCGGAGGAAAAGTCAACCCCATTGACTTTTTCCAGTCTAGGTCTTCTACTCCGGCTCTGTTTGCCTTAGACCGAGTCTTCCGCTCGCTTGGGTGATCTCTGCAATCCGAAATAGGGCTCACCCAAACCCAACTTCCGGTCTTCTCAAGCAGGCTTCCGCTCCGGCTTCTCGTCCCTCGGAATCGCCGCGTGCTTCATTCTCATCCGCCAGTGTACTCATCCGCAGTCTTCGTCCCTCGGTCGCACCCCGTGCCGACCTTCTCGCTAGCTGCGTCTCTTGCTCCTCGAGTAGTCTTCCACTCCGGCTTCTCGTCCCTTGGAACCACCGCACGCTTCATTCTCGTCCGCCGGTGTACTCTTCCGTAGCGCCTCGTTCCTCGGACGTACCACGTGTCGTCCTTCTTGCTAGCTGCATCTTCCGCTCGACTACTTATGTTCCTAAGCTCTTGTACACTTAGACACAAGGTTAAAAATACACAGGACCTAACTTAACTTGTTGATTACACTAAAATAATCTTGGAGTTCCAACAGGTATGACATGGGAAAAACGTTCCCACTAAACATATTAGACTTGCTTGAAATGGAGGAAGTCAACCTTCACTCATCTCGACTGATAAATTATTCATAGATAGATCCAATACATCTAAAGTTATGAGATTGAACAAATTAGTAATCGTGAGGACTCCAACCAAGTAATTTTATAACAGCCCTAAGTACTCAAATGCGGTTAACTTTGCTAACGATGTTAGAACTGAGCCATTCAATTGATTAGAACTAAGATCGAGAAGAGTCAATTTGCTTCTGTTGCATCTAGATATTTGTTCAATGAAATCACTAAGCTCCCTTTATTTTGTTTTCCAATAGAGAGATTAAATTCAGGTTGCAGAGATTGCCTAAGGCCACGTAACAGATATGACTCCAACAATTCCGTTGCCAGATGACATGTACAAAAGTCATAAATTTTCAAGGCTTTCAGTACTTTCTGTGTACATGTCTGGTTACAGAATTACCTGATGTCTTGGAGAGTCTCTGCAACCTAACTATAATTAATCTCTATCATAAATGAATAATAGGGGAACTTGCTGAAGCATGATAACTCTGATTTTTTTTTTTTTTTTTGTGTCCAACAGACTAAATAGCAACATCCCATCCTTTATTTGTGCAGCAAAGAATCTGCGAATTGTGGACTTCGCCAACAATGATTTATCTATAGCATTCCCAAATTATTGAGACAATTCATAAAGTTTGAATATCATTGGCATTTCCAACAACAAATTTTCCGACACATCCCAAAACATTCATGTTGATCACTGTAATTGAACAACAATAATTTATCTAGTATAACTTCACACTATAGGCAACTCAAGGTTATTAATTTCAGTGAGCATGATTTGTTCGGTGCTATACCCAATTGGATCGAAAGGAGATTGTCGTCCTTATGAGTCCTTTCTTTGAGGTCTAATAAGTTTATCGATCGGTGAAATCTTCTTGCGCCTATCATTGATCCATTCTCTCCAAGTGTAAGATCTTGCTCACAATCTTCTCTCTAACCCTTTACCTCTTTACTTTGCTAATTTTAATACTAGTAAAATCGATCTAGCAGATTCTGATGAGTATTATATAAAAAACAACATTTTTGTAAAATTTCACAAGAAGAACATCTTTGAAAACTTTCATATAGAGAACATCATCTTAATAGAAAAGGATTTAACACTTGATTTCACTTCTTTTGCTTTTGTCACTAGCATTGACCTCTCCAATAACAATCTCTCCGATACCAATCCTAGAAAGTTGATAAATTTTCATGACCTTCACAACCTCAACCTTTCATCAAATTATTTCATAGGAAATATACCAACTAACATCGAATTAATGAGTCAACTATAATCACTTGATTAGGAGGAATTCCTTCTGGTATGTCTGCTTTAAATTATCTCAATGTCTTAAATTTATCTTATAACAATTTTGTTAGAGAAACGCCAACAGACCTTTGGCTCCGAACATTTCTAACCAAGTTTCATTTCATTCTCATTCCAAACCCTCCAAACAAGCAGCCCCTTACTAACTTGTCCTACAGTAGCAACCCTGAGCTTTGTGGGGAGCCATGGCAGAGTAGGTACCCAAGCGACAATAACCTGATCATTGATAACGGAGTTACAAAAGAAGACATGGACGAAGCTGATGAGTATAAAGGAATGCCACCATCTCCAAGTGATCGAGCCATGTACTAGATCGTATACGATACCGCTAATCCTGCTCATCGTCTTCTAAGAAACTAGCATGTTGATTTTATGAATCTGAATTGAATCATGTCGACAACAAACCAGATGAAACAGAAGTAGATCAAAAACACAATCCTACCTTGGTATCAAAGGAGTGCAGCTTTACCATCTGTGGGTTCCTGATCAACTTTGCATCGCTCTCGATCTAAGAGAATGGAATGGCGACGTCCATATCAGTGAAGACCAACAGATCGAATACACCTTCAGGAGTAACACAAGCAAAAGAAGTAAAAGAAGCTTTGCCAAAGCACAACTAACTGACTGTTCCAAGAAACCAAAAGCATATTGAGCACCCACAAGGTTACCTCCATTTATTAAAAAAATTAAAAAAAAAAACAATGGTCCCGGCGGGGCTCGAACCCGCGACCTTCGGCTCATAAGACCAACGCTCTAACCAACTGAGCTACGGGACCACATCTGTTTAATCAAACGTTTTAAAAATAATATATAAAATAAAATTGGATAATAGTCAAGAGAATTATAAAAAGTCTGTTGAGAGTGGGATTTGAACCCACGCCCTTTCGGACCAGAACCTTAATCTGGCGCCTTAGACCAACTCGGCCATCTCAACACGATATACGTTTCTTAAAAATATTAGATTATAAATATATTATTGTTTATTTGTTTCTCTCTCTAAATCTAACTTTTAATATTCACGTAAATTTTATTTCTTGCGGATCTGAAAAACGGGAAATTCATTTTATTCTTATTTTTATCTCAGAATTATATCGATCGGTCAAATTTATTTTAACTGCTTTTATTTATCTCCTTATAATTTGAGGGACTGTCAGAATGATGGATTAGGATAAAATATATGATTTTACTATCACATGAGTTATAAAGTTGAAAAAAGAAATAATATATTTTTAATCAGACATCTACCGAATCTTACGATAATGTTTTGTAAAATAATTTTCTCCAATTGGATTTGGGAATCTTGAATTCGAGTTAAGTAAGTTAAGGATGATCAATCAATCGATTGATTATAATTAGATCAAAATTCAATCGAGCAGCCGATTGATTAGGAGAATATTACGATAAACAGTATCTCAATCTATCGGTCAATCGATTGGGGGGTGTTTATCGCACACACAGAAGTATTCTCAATCGATCAGACAATCGATTTAAGTCTCTCCAATCGATTAATCGTTTATTGTGCGCACAGAAGCATTCCCAATTGATCAGACGATCGATTCAAGTCTCCCCAATCGATTGGGATACGACCGTTGCATAGGATGTAGGTTTTGGACGGCTGAGATCGCTGGGATCTGACGTGAAAATCGATTGAGAGGAGGTCCAATCGATTGGGAGCCCTAGAAGGGCAGATATAAAGGCGACAACAAGTTCAAACGTTGCAACTCTTCTTCTCCACTGCACCCGATCTTCTCCGACACTCTCCGCCAGTTCTTGGAAGCTCTTGGGGACAAGTGTTGTTACACTTCCAAGGTTCAAGAGGCGATCTACATCAACAAGGTTAAACAAGAAGCGGTTTTTATTTTGTATTCTTGTATTTCCTTCTTGCGTGTGTTGTATCTTGTTGTGTGAGTGTTATACGAGCTTTCTTCAGCTCCGATAGTTACCGAGGAGTATTTTTTATAGTGGAGAGTGTGTCGTGTGTGGATCCTTAGATTAGTCACCTCTTCTTAAGGTGGATAAAGTAAATCTGTTGTGTTAGCATTGGAGAGGTTGCTTTGAGTTTTATTCCGCTGCAAATCATCACGAAGCAAGCCCATGAAGCATGATGAGCTATTCACCCCCTAGTTACAAATCGACATAAATAAGTGGTATCAAAGTGAGATCGCTCTTCACTAGAATCATCATCGAAAAGGGCAACAAATTAGAGGGAGAAGAAGTTAAAGCAAGTTTGACAAAGTCAAAGACTTCAAAAGAGCTCAATATTCCAAGATGAATTTGGATATGACACAAGGGTGCCTCCACCATACACATGACAAGCTTCGATTCTTGGAAATCAAGAATCGAAAACTTCTTTATGATGGAGATATAGCAATGGTTTGCTCTCATGGAAGGTTTTGAAGCTCCAACAAATAGCAAAGGTAAAATTCTCAAGAAGAGCAAGTGGAGCCAAGAGCAAATCCAAAGATGTGAGGCCAATGATAAAGTGACAAAGCTATTTGTCAATCTATTGCCTAGCAACATCTTAAAGCAAGTGGGAGAATTTGAGGATGTCAAGGAGCTATTGAGCAAATTGGCTAAAATCCATGAGATCCCCTCCACTGTATTAAACCAAGAAAAATCCAAAAAGAGCGACTCATTGGATCAAGACCAAGAGAAAGAGAACTGCGAAGTTGAGAGATGCTCAACTCCTGAAGAAGAAGTCCAAGAAGCTTCATCTTCAAAGGAGTGCAACCAGAAGAGCAAAGAGGGAGCATACTCTTTGTTTCATGTGCAAGAGGATGAAGATGAAGAGGCCTCCACCTCTAGAATTGAGAGGGAGCGTCATTCATTAACACCGAAGAAAGAAGAAGCTTCTACTTCCGGGTCAAATGGAGAGGAAGATGATACCGCCTCCACAAGTCAAGAAAAATCATATGAAGGATCATGTGTCACCCCTACAAGGAAAGGTATAACAATTTCAATTGTTAATAATAAAAGTCATATTATTTGCTTTGAGTGTAGGGAAAAAGGGCACTACAAGAGTAAGTGTTCTAAATTGGCCAAGAAGAAGGGTCAAGTGATACCCAAGGCTAAAGAGAGGGCCAAGGAGGTCGGCCCCATGACAAAGAAGAGCAATGAGTACATTGTGTGCTTCTCTTGCAATCAAAAAGGACATTACCGAAGTCAATGTCCTATGGGGAAGAAATCGGCCAAAGTCAAAGGAAGAAACTCAAGTCAAAGGGGAGCTTCTGAAAAGAAACTCAAGGTATCATTTGTTGAACCAATTCCTTTGACACATGATAAAAGATATGCTAGGTCTAGTTTATATCATTTTAATGTTATTTATCATGAAAATAAGAATCATGATAAAATTAAGGAAAAGCATGTAGCTTATCATGCTTAGACTACCACACCTAGGGTTAGAAAGGTAGATAAAAACTTGGGCAAGAACTCTAAGAATTTTGAGTATAGGTCTAAAAATAAAAATGTTCATAGGAATCAAGAAAAAACAAAATCTAAAGATTTAAGGTTGTGAAACTAAGCCTTGAGGTCAAGGCTTGACAAATTGGAAAAGACACTAAAAAGAATGGAGAATATCAAGGGGGGAAATGAGCATAACCAAGGCTTAGGAACACAAAAGCCATCAAATGGCTGTAGAAGTTTGGGGTACAAACCTAAGACTAAGAAGGATGTGGCTTCATATCATAGGGTTTCATATAGTTATAAAATCAACCCTAAGTTTAGGGGTTAAGTCAAAGATACTAGAAAAGTTATCCCTAGAAGTATTTTTGTCAAGACCAATATGACTAAGACTTTTAGAAAGTAAACGAAAGTCACCAAAAAGATCACAAGGGAAGCTATCCCTAGAGTTGACCTAGAGAAAGTAACCAAGACTTCCAAGAAGCCTAGAAAGGTTATTAGAAAGGTATTTAGGGAACTCATCCCTAGTGAATACCTAGAACGCACAAGAAGCACCAATAGGTTTTAGGTTCTTAGGAGCATATTCTGTACACCCTAGATGAGTTTAGAGAGTGTCAACTCTAAATGGGTAGGGTGGTTAACCCAACCTTGATAAACTTGGAGGCATTTTCAAGGTTTTTGTTAACCTATGAAAATGAAAAGGATTAATTGTTTACTCTTTGAAAGAATAAAATGTGCCAAAATTTGAGGAATTAGACTTAATTTTAATTGACACAAATAGAAAAAAGCAAAAGAAATATCAAGTTGGGTTTTGATATTTTCTTTAAGAAGATAGGGGTCATCTAGACTTAGATAGATTATCTAGGTATATTTTATTTTTACTAAATTGTCATGCTTTGTTTGCCCATCATATGCCATGACATCATATTTTATATTCATATTTATTATGAAAAATATACAAAAATATCATGTCATATTATACATACATCATGTAGCTAAAGCATATTTTTCTTTTAAAAATTACTTATTTTGATGTATGACATAAAATCATCATGCATTATTTTAATTTCCTTATAATTAAGGACAATGTCATTTACTAACAAGTGACATCCTATGTGGATGATCATAATTTAAAATGCCTGAATAGATATACATGATCCCTAGTTTAGGGCAAAATCAAAATCTACATCTCACATAGACTATAAGGTGACTTATATGTATTTTAGTGCACATTAGATACCAGTGAGATATTGGGATGATGAACAAGACTTAAGATGTTGATTTAGTTCATCTATTTGAGTTTTGATTTCATCAAAACACATAGTTATGTGTACTCCAATCATTGGGAAAGCTAATGTATAAGTCATATACATTGAGCCCAAATAACATAGTTGGAAATTGATTTTGGAAATCATTTTAAATATACTTTGGAAAATCATGGTGAATGTTATCTTTTGATAGTAATTATCATTAAAAAGTTAAACACAAACTTGGAAGAAACATTGAAGTTTTTACAAGTTTTTGATTTTGTGTCAATCTTTGAAAATAAGGTGTATTTTCTTAGAAAACTATTTTTCATGATAATATATGCATTAAATAATGTCTACAAGAAGTTTCATGATTTTTAGAATTTTGTATAATTCTTAGGGCATTTCTGAATTTGGACTGAAATTGGATTTCAGAAATTTAGAAACCCAATCAGTCGATCGATTGAGAAGCCTCAATCGATCAGTCAATCGATTGAGAAAGAGTTTCTAGTAAGCAGAGACTCGCGGAATCGATCAGCCGATCGATTCAACTCTACTGGATCGATCAGTCGATCGATTCAAGCAGTTTTTCCACGAGCAGAAGCTTGTAAAATCGATCAGTGGATCGATTGAAATGACGTCAATTGATTGAGTCCCAACCCCAATTGATTGAGAAGGCTGATTTTGGTTGGGAAAGTCTGATTTCAACACTTTAAGATATTTTTAGCTCTTTAACCACTCCTAACCCCTTGGAATATATTTATATACATTTAAGGGTAGTTTTTGTGATGAAAACAAGGAGGAATAGTTAAGGAACAATAGTTTAAAGTTTAGGATGAGGTTGGTTTCAATATTGAATCTTTTAAACCTCAAAACTTTAAGTTTTGGGTTTCCTAAAGGTTTAGGGATTCCAAGTCATTGTTGGTGCAATGATAGAAATTTGGAGCATGTCTTTAGGGGTAGTCACTCTTTAAGGACATGAAAATTAATTTTTTTCAAACACCATAAAAGGTGGTTAACCTTCGTTAGAGTAAATGCTCAAGGTTGAGCATTGAAAAATAATGGAGAGTAGATATCTTCATTGTGAGTTATGGATGCTCTAGAATGAACATTATGAAGTGGATTAATGCTCAAGGGTGAGCATTGAATATAATGAAGGGTATGTGATGTTCATTGTTGGAATGATGAATGCTCTAGGATGAACATTGTTAAGTGGTTAATGCTCAAGGGTGAGCATTGAAGACAATGAAGGGTATGGAACCTTCGTTGTGGTGTTGTGGACAACATGTGAGGTTGTGAACAACGTATGAGTAACTCTTCAGGAGGAGAGTTTTTGATGTGTGCCAAAGGGGAAGAATGTAGAGTTTAAGTTAGACTTTCATTACCTAAAGAGGGCATTTACCCTCTAGGAAAGGGAGAGAATAAAGGAAACCCTCATTCATGCTTTTGCATGAAGAAGAAGTTGAGGCTATGAGATTAGCCTAACTTAAAAGTATTATCAAATATCAAAAAGGGAAAGATTTTTGGTGTAATATTCCCTGGGTCAAGGTTGACTAAGTTGACTAAGCTTGAGTTGGCTCAAGTTTGAGTCTTGATGTGTGAGTTTCGATGTTTGACAATATATGGAGATTGTAGGTACAATCGTCTGATTGGGGAGATTGTTAGTACAATTTTCCTCTGGGCAAGGTTTAACCAGTTTGATGTGAAGAAGAGCCAAGTATGTCAAGGTTAATCGGATACTTGACTGGGAAAGTTCTAATTGGAGGTTAGGCAAAGGCAAGTCCTGGTGAGTGAAGTCAGACAGATGAAAGTCCTGGTAAGTGAAGCCAGGTGAAAATCCTAATGAGTGAAGTTAGGTGAAAGTCCTGGTGAGTGAAACCAAGCAAGTGAAAGTCTTAGTGAGTGAAGCCGGACAGTGGGAAAATCATAGTGAATGAAACCAGGTGAAAATCTTAGTGAGTGAAGTTAGGTGAAATTTCCAATGAGTGAAGCTAAAAAGATGGAAAGTCTTGGTGAGTTAAGTCAGGCAGGTGGAAAGTCTTAGTTGTTGGAGCAATTCCAATGGTCCGTGCGACAATGTATTTTGGTGGTTGGACAAAGAGTTTAAGTTAGGATTACCCTTGTTATTTGATATGTGTATGTAAGTGTGCAGGTTTGCAGGATACACATATGACTCAGCTTGATGGCTTCGGGTCCGGTGAAGGATGGGGCATCTGAGGGACCATGGACAAGGTAACAAGGACAAGGGCTGAGGGAAGTGACTTCGAGGCATACGCGAAGGATGACATTGGGGATGAGTCGTGGGCTTGAATGCATCCGAGAGATGAGAGTCAAAGGAAGTAGGCTTGCAGGCAAGAGGTCAAAGCTGTAAAGAAGAGTCAAGTGAGTCGTGAGGATCCGAGTACGAGAGAAATATACTTGGGAAGGGGAACCCTAGGCATAGGGTTGTACCAGTCAATTGATACTGGGATCAGTCGACTGGTGGCGGGCACAGAGAGGTTTTATGCTCGAAACGGCTGGGATTAGTCGACTAGTTCATGGTATCAGTCAACTGGTAGAGAATCGTTGGGCTGGCACTGATCGACAGGTGCAAGGACCAGTCGACTGGTAATGGTAAAACAACAGGGATATTTTCTTCCAAGCTCTATAAGAAGGAGTTTGGGATGGCCGGCCAAGGTGATGAAATTAGACTTGGTTAAAGTCTAATTATTAGTCACAAGAGTTCTCAAGTGCTTGTGTAATCCAAGAGATCTTGGTGAGTTTTGTGGTGAGGTCTCTCCACCCACAAGGAGCGACTTGAGATAGACGGAGTTTGTCGGGGACTAATCCATTGACGGATTGAGGGATTGTCCATCTTACGGACAGCCGCGGAGTATGAGCAAGTTATCTCCGAAGCACGTTACATCGACTTGTATTGGTTTGCTTATTCTTTCTTTGCTTTTAGCTTTTGTATTCGTATTTAGTTTTGTATTATTCCGCTGCGCAACTAATGAATACGTAGGAAGCAATCGAATTGGAGGCATGACTATTCAACCCCCCTTCTAGCCGGCCGCAAGATCCTCCTATACTAGTGAGTGAAGTTAGGTAGATGGAAATACCTAGTGAGTGAAGCCAGGCACGTGGAAATCCAAGTGGGTGAAGGTTGACTGGACACCTGGTATTGGAAAGTCCAAGTAGGTTAAAAGAGTGACCGGATACTTGGCACAAGGAAATCCAGGTGGGTCAAGGTTGACCGAACATCTGGTGTTGGGAAGTCCAAGTAGGTCAAAGGAGTGACCGGATACTTGTCACAAGGAAATCCAAGTGGGTCAAGGTTGACCGGGCATCTAGTGTTGGGAAGTCCAAGTAGGTCAAAGGAGTGACCGGATACTTGTCACAAGGAAATCCAGATGGGTCAAGGGTGATTGGACATCTGGTGGAAGGAAGTCCAAGTTGGTCATGGAGGACCGGACACTTGACACGAGACGGTAAGTCCTAGTGGGTCAAGGTTGACCGGACACTTGACACGAGGAGAAAAGTCCAAATGGGTCAAAGGATTGACCGAACACTTGGTGAAGAAGTCCCAGCAGGTCAAGGTTGATCGGATGCTAGGCATGAGGAGTTCCAACAAGTCATGATTGACTGAATGTTGGATTTGGGACCCTTGAGCTTAAGTTAAGCAAGTCAAGGGTGGTCAATCGATCAACCGATCGATTGAGAGAATCATGCGATAAACTACAACCCAATCGATCGACCGATCGATTGGAGGTGTTTATCGCACGCACAAAAGTCTTCCCAATTGATCAGTCGATCGATTGGGCACCGCCAATCAATCGAGCGATCGGTTGAGGCTAGTTTTCTCGTGCAAATACGAGGAAGTATGAATCGATTGGTCGATCGATTCATGCCTTTTCCAGCGAGAGCACATATGAGTTCTGAATCGATCAGACAATCGATTCAAGCCTCCCCAATCGATTGGTCAATCGATTCAGATACGAGTGTTGCACAGGATGTAGGTTTTGAACGGCTGAGATCGCTGGGATCTGACGTGGCAATTGATTGGGAGGAGGCTCAATCGATTGGGAGCTCTAGAAGCGCAGATATAAAGGCGACAACAAGTTTAAACGCTGCAACTCTTCTTCTCCAGCGCACCCGATCTTCTTCGACACTCTCCGCTATGGGTGAGCAGTCAACCCGCTAAACCGTCCAACCCGCTTATACCGACCCGAACCGAACCAAAAAAAATAATCCGCCGGATATAGGGCCGGATGTAGGGTCCTGATATTGCATTATCTGATCTAGTAGGGCCGGATATGATTTTATCCCAATAACCGAACCAACCCGATCTACGATCACCCTTACTTGTAGCAACTACTGTTGATAAGCTACTACACGCTGTAGCAGCTACTGCCGATAAGCTGCTACATGTTATACTAGCTATTTCCGATTAGCTACTACAACATATAATGAATAATGTCTATTATCATTTTAAAATATTTTATTTTTTTGTTGTACTTATATTTATATTTTATATTTCATTGGATATAGGGTTGGATATCCAAATAACTGACAACCCATCCGATATCTTGTACATAAGAACCGCTGGATATAGGGCCAGATGTAGGTCTTGATATTACATTATCTGATCTAGTAGGGCCGGATATTTTTTTATCCTAATAACCGAACCAACCCGATCCGTGATCACCCCTACTCTCCGTCAATTCTTGGAAGCTCTTGGGGACAATTGATGTTGCACTTCTAAGGTTCAAGAGGCGATCTACATCAACAAGATCAAGTAAGAGGAGGTTTTTTACTTTGTATTCTTATATTTCCTTCTTGCGTGTGTTGTATCTTGTTGTGTGAGTATTGTACGAGGTTTCTCCATCTTCGATAGTTATCGAGAAGGAGTATTTTTCAATCGACCCTAACAACTACTAACCATTAATACATGTGGTAAGATATAAAAGAAGATATGTTCAAACATGTTAAATTTTAATCCTAAAATTTCATACGATAACATTCCACGCATCAAAATATATATAATCCTTCCATCCACCTTAATTTAGGTGTTAAAATGAAATTAATCCCATTAAAGATCTTTACTTATTTTTGAATTCCGGATTTGCCCAAATCAAAAGAATCTCTCTCTCTCTCTCTCTCTCTCTCTCCTTGGGAGGATTTGGTCCGCTCGAGTTCCGGCGGTTTCGGGTTCCTCTTTCGATGCCTTCCTCCTCGCCTTCCTTCTTCTCCATTCTCCTCGATCTCCTATTGCTCTCCATCTCAATCCCCTAATACCCATGAGTCCACAGGCGGATCCCGCTCCGGAAGGTGACGCCGGGGTGGTCGAGCGGAGGAAGAAGTCCAAGAAACCCAAATGTATGTCTTTTGTTGATGTAATCCTTGTTTGTTTCTGTAGGTAGGTTGATCGGATATTGGATTGTGCGATAATTTTGATGGTATAAAACAATGTATCGAGGTTCGAGGAAGATATTTCTTTCCAAGAAGTTTATATTGTTGCTTATGCATTTTCACTTGTATAATTATATTGTTCTGTTTCAGTGTGTTACAGATTGAAATTCTGTAGACAAAATTATATTGGTTGTTCTAGAGTGAATTGGATCATGGATACGCATCTTGGTTGTCTGTAGACAAAATTGATTCAGAAGTTAAAATTCTTGTTTGATTTTTTTTTAATGCCGTGGGTCATTAACTTAACTGAGATTTAGTTAAATTATGTGGTATGGGACAATTTCCTGGGCACCGAGTAAGAAAATTTTTCTAGTGGTTTGGCATTGGATTGATGTTAAAGTGCTTTATCATGCCTGAAAAGTTGGCAATTATTTTCCATGCACATTCGGAATATACAACGTTAGTCTACACCGACCAAAGTTACTATGACGAGTAGAATTCTTTACTAATTGAAATGAAAGTTCACTGTTGATTTATTTAGCTTTATAAAGCAAGCAACTCATTTAGTTATTTGAATCATCCTTCTGTTTTTTGCCATGATTTGGGAAGTTATATCAAAGTTGCTTTATATATATATATATAATGATTTGTTATCTTGCCCAACTCATCTTGCACGACTGTCGTGCGTGATTGTCGTGCGCGACTGAGTGAGTCGGGATTTCTGGAAGTGAATCGGGCGTCCGGAATTGAGTTGGGGTGCCCAGAATTGATCCGGATGACCTTATTTTTCAATGAGTCACGGATGCTATTGCGCACGGGGAGTCGGGCAGGATATCACCTCTCTCTCTCTCTCTCTCTCTCTCTCTCTCTCTCTCTATATATATATATATATATATATATATAATTGAATCACATTAGTTACATTTGTTCATTTTAAGAGTTTATATGTTGAAACTAGCCATTTATCTTTCTTTCATACCTTCTCTTCATGTTTGATTGACATTGAATGTTTTCCGAATTCTAGATTCAAGATTTACACAACAAGAGCTTCCTGCTTGCAAACCTTTATTAACTCCAACTATTGTAAGTAAGCATGCTGATTTCACAAAATTAAATTGAAAGGTAGAGAAGTGCTTTTGAATATCTAGATTTTCTCTTTCGTTCTTTCAGGTAATATCAACATTTTCTCTCATTGGAATTCTCTTCATCCCAATTGGACTCACTTCTTTGTCTGCATCAGATATTGTAATTTTTCTCGTCTGTTATACTTCAGACCTCAAAGAATTGTTGTTAATCATGCTTGTTTGAGATGTAGGTGGTTGAAATTGTGTATAGATATGACACAGAATGCATTCCACAACAGTCACAGAATGACAAACTTGCATTCATCCAAAGCAGTGAGACTAACAAAATTTGCTCAACTACTTTGACTGTAAGTGTATCGGATTGTGATATAATTTAGTTTTATTCTCTTTTTTTTTTGTGCAAGAACTTGTACAAATTGAGCAATAATTCATATTTCAGGTGCCTAAAAACATGAAGGCTCCTGTTTATATTTACTATGAGCTCGACAACTTCTATCAGAACCACCGCAGGTTATTGCTTCTGTTTATTGGAATTTTCTGCAACATTGTATTGACTAATATGTGCCTATTTTGATTCATTAAAGGGGTCCATGATTTGGACCAAGGATGCATTTTGACTAATTGCTCCTGTTTCTTTTTAATTATTTGTAAATATCTGCAACTTCTAATTAACTATTGATCTACCCCTAATGTATCAAGCATTCCAACCTAATTGTGTCAATACATATTTATACTTGTATTGGCTTATATTTTCCATGTTATCATCTCCATTTTCAAATTTAGCATCATTAATTAAAGGTTGTTGTTTTGGTTGTGTATGAAACTAATTTTGTTTATTTTCATAAGCCTCTCATCAGTCGTCTGTCTGCCAATCACTTTAAAAAATAGTTGCCGAAATTCATAAAACTCATAGTTTATATGCGATCATATTAGCTATTCATCTTGTACTCTCACTTTTGATTTGTATGTTGCATATGCCTAAAGTCTATATTCTAGCATGAATAGAACGTGCAGCACTTTAGATTCTCTCTTCAGCCTACAATGCAGTCTCTGTTTTTTCTTCCTTATTGCTTATTCAAATGTGATATAGGTATGTTAAAAGCCGAAACGATAAGCAACTAAGAAGTAAGGCATACGAACAAGAAACTACTAATTGCGCACCTGAAGCCACAACTGCCAATGGGTCTCCCATTGTTCCTTGTGGCCTCATTGCTTGGAGCTTATTCAATGACACATACTCATTTGCAATACAAAACAAAGTCATTGAGGTGAACAAGAAAAACATAGCCTGGCAAAGTGACAAAAATAACAAATTTGGAAGTGATGTTTATCCCAAGAACTTCCAGCAGGGAGGTCTAATAGGAGGTGCCAAGCTCAACGAAAGCATACCTGTAAGTGTTATTCTTTGCTCAATTTCCTTGTGTTTTGTTTTATTGAATGTGGCAGTGATAGTTGTAATAAAACTCGCAGTTGAGTGAGCAAGAAGATCTCATTGTTTGGATGAGAACAGCTGCCCTCCCACAGTTCAGAAAACTATATGGGAGAATTGAGACAGATCTTGCAGCTAACGAGCAAATCTCAGTGACAATAGAGAACAACTATAACACCTATAGCTTCGAGGGGGAGAAAAAGCTGGTGCTTTCAACTACCTCCTGGATAGGTGGGAAGAACGATTTTCTTGGTGTTGCCTATCTCGCAGTTGGCAGCCTTTGCCTATTTCTTGCGCTGGCGTTCATAGTTCTTTATCTGCTCAAACCCCGGTAAGTGTTGTCAATGGGCAAAATTTTAAGTTGACAAAGGTTTGAATTGGAAGTGATAAACCTGTTGAGTCGTAGTATCACACTAACAGCATGCATTGTGTTCTTCCAGGACTCTTGGAGATCCTTCATATTTATCCTGGAACAAGAACCCTGATGGACATCAGTAAACTTTCAGCTCAAGTTGCATTTCCTAAGTTGGTATGATCTGTGCAAGTGTAATTGCTCCCTTATCCATGTACGTTCATGTATATAAGATTTAGAAATGCACACACTGGATTTCTTCATGATTTTGGCACATTCAATGGAAATACGACCTTTCTTATGTTACCGTGCAAGTTGTAGATTGATTAATATTGTGTTTGAAATGATCTTGATCAGTGGAGCTTGTTGCGAGCATGAATCTACTATCATAAACATTCCAGCGCTTTGCTTTATTTGTAAGCAACAATCTATTTTCAGAAGTTAACTTTAAGGATTCCACAATTTTCACGCAGCCAGTCATGTCAAAAAAAAAAGAACTATATCTGACTCACCATCCAGAATATATGTGAGCCTCGAGGGAACATTAACAAGCCCTTCAAGAAATGGGGTGACAAAACAGCCACCACGAGTTATGCCTTGTCTGATGCTGATCACCTTCGAGAAGGCTATCCTGAAGGCCCCTTCATCCAAGAGCTGTCTCGTTAAAACAGAGTCACTCTCAGGAAGGACAGCAAGGAGCCCAACAGCATCTGCCTTCTCTTCTGAGATCCCATTGTTCTCTGCAATGACATTAATCAAGTTGCTGAGCTGGTCAGCAGTGCCACGAAGAGCATCAGCTAGCTCTTGGCCCATGAAAGGAGAGATATTATGCAAAAGCTTTATTGAGGCTACTCGAACATCTCTTTGCGGTGCTTCGACAAACTGAATGATACTAATGGTAGCACCAGAGCTTCTTATGGCAGCAACAATATCAAGAACTGTGGTTGAAGAACTTGTGAGGCCGACAAGCACCTGAAGAAGTCTGCATGCTATTGCAGGCCCAGTGTTGCTGATAAGATGAAGAAGATTGTGAACAATGTCTTCAGAAACCAAGGTACAGTGATCTTGATCGAGGGGGATTTTCTCAAAATTAGCACCTGAGGACACGATGTTGGCAAGAACCGTTGCAGATACCTCTTTCAACCTCATAGGTAACTGGTTCATGCCTACACTGAAAAGGTCTTTCACAAGTGGTGGAAGGATGCCAGCATGGATAAGTATTTTTGCACTAGTCTCATAGGATGATATCTGGTTCAGAGCCTTCCGCTTCTCATGACTTCAACAAGTATTGAACCAGCTGTCTGGGCAACAAAGATTTTCACATCATTGCTCAAAACAAGCTCTCCAAGATAGGCAGCCATTGAGAGTTGTGTTTCAGGAGACCCTCCAAGATTTGCACAGAGTTTAATTATAGGATCGCCTAGAAAGACACCATCACTAGTAGTCCAATTACAAAATGAAAGATTAGATATTTGGATATAGTCTGTTTAATGTCAACAATGCCAATTCAAGGTTTAAATTACTAATCAGACAAAAACAGCATAACTAGAGCTGCACTTAAACATTCTTCTTAGAAGATTGCAAGATGAAGGAAGATGCACATTAGCAGAAGTGGAACTCTAAAGAACTAAAAACAAATGGGTTAATTGATAAATCTATTTTGTGCTTTAGAGGTCATAAAACTAATGAGCCAACAAAACATGTTGTCTTTGGCTTTGATTAAAATCGTCATTATAGTTGCAATGGCGTTTAAATACTAAGGTAGTAATATTATGTCATTGAAAGCCAGCTCAAAAAAGTGTCCTCTGATACTACATCACACTGCTCAACTTTGGATGATGACTCACGGTAAATTTACAAAATTAAGAACTAGTCAAAAAGAAATTTAATGCTAAATCCTTTAAAAACTAACAAAGCATATGCTAGATTTAGTAATTAACCCAAACAAAATGATCCCTTCAGTATGACGAACCAACAAAGATATTCATGTAAGAACTTTTTCTTTTTGTTCAAAACTGAATCCTTGTTTTTTAATAAGAAGAAAATAAACTAATATGGAAAAGAAAGCAAAACAATAGAAATGTTCAGGGAAAAGCTGGAACGAGAAAAAAACTTGCTGCTGAAAAAAGTGAGACATGCATTCACTGTAATCAAAATATCATATTATTTACAAAACATAAAACATAAAAGAGAGAACAAATAGCCTTAACAAGAGTAGAAAATCACCTTCAAGAAGAAGGGTAAGAAGTGGCTGCAACCTGCCATTTTCAGCCATTTGCCTCACATTGTTTTCACATTTTCCTAAATTTTAACCAAAGATACAGATTTTGAAAGCTCATATAATAATGAGACAGCTTCTTCTCTCTCTTGTGAATGCTCATGTCACAAAAATTTTACAGTTGTTCGAATGGTGTCCCCTGCAGCTATAGCTATTGTAATGACCCGACCCATTTGGCGGTCCATTTAGTAACTCTTGGGTCGTCGACCGTAGACCGTCGGCCGTGCCGTTACTCACTAGGACTTTCCACCCCTGGCCAGTGGATTTTTGCCTCCCCCAGGATTCAAACTTTAGACCTCCAGGCTTAAGTACTAGAGTTTATGAATCCTGGTAGCCAAGTGAGCGGCTACCAGGATTCATAAACTCTAGTACTTAAGCTTGGAGGTCTAGAGTTTGAATCCTAGGAGAGACAAAAATTCACTGACCAGGGGTGGAAAGTCCTAATGAGTAACGACACGGCTGACGGTCGACGACCCGAGAGTCGTCAATTTGGGCCGCCAGAAGGGACCGCCAAGGGGCCGCCAAATAGGTCGCCAGTTGGGCCGCCCAAGGGGCCAAGGGGTCGGGTCGTTATAATAAAAAGGCGTCTTTTTATTGTAACGACCCGACCCCTCAGCCCCTTGGGCGGCCCAACTGGCGACCCATTTGGCGGTCCCTTAGGCAGCCCAACTGGCCATCCCTTATGTCGTCGACCGATAACCCTCGGCCGTGTCGTTACTCACTAGATCATCCCACCCCTGGCCAATGGATTTTTGTCTTCCCCAAGATTCGAACTCTAGACCTCCAAGCTAAGTACTAGAGGTCATTGAATAAGATTGGTGTGCTTAGGTGAAAATTCAAACCAGAAGGTATTTTCACTAAAAGTTCATTGCAACCAAGCCTCAGGACAAGTTTTTGTTTTCAACCAAAATAATTTGAATTAGTGGGGGATTGTTGAGTTTTGTGTTTTTAATTCAAACTATTTTCCTTGGTTTTTGTTGTTGTTATGGTAATGCATATGTGTATGCATTTAGTCTCACATTGCTAAGCTAAGAAGGTTGGAAGACCTTATATATGGAGCTCTTCCATCCTTACTTAGCAAAGTTAATGGGACTTACACGCATACGCAGGCCGAGCCTAAATCAGGAGGTTTCGGGGGGTTCGATCCGGAAATCCATAAACCGGGCGCGACGCATTCGATCATCGCGCGCAGGGGGGGTGCAAATCCCCAGCTCGTGGGCCTCACGCTTGCCGGCGGCCTGGTTTGTTTTTGTCAGTCTTTGGTACGCTTTGGTTCGTGTTTGCTGGCAAAGCAGTGCTTCATTTCGAAGTGAATAAAACTTGCGCTCTCAAACAGTCTGTTTCACTCTTCTTCACTCACTGTGTGTGCGTTGCCTTCTTTGCCTTTTCCGAGAATTTAGTTTTCCTTGTCCTGAGGCTGTGTTCCGCGATCTGAGGTTGAGTTTGAGTGCGACGTTCTTCTTGGAGTGCACCTACGGACGACGCGAGTGATTGTCGGATCTTGGGAGAATATTGCCGGAGAGCCTCTGCACCGTGGGCGGCAATATATTCTCTAAAGAGAGTCGGCATGCCGACGCTTCAACCGGAGGAGATAACAATTTCTGGACCTTACTCTTTTATTTACCTGTTTATTGCATGCTTGCTATTTTGGTGCAAATACAGTGCTCTCAATCAACAACAATTTTAGAGAATATAATACCAACATCAATAGACATGATGAATGATTGGGTAACGGGGTCTGATGAGGATAGCGTCAGACCCGAGAGATTTTTTGGGCAAAACTTCAGACGTTGGCAACAACGGATGAAATTTTGGCTTACTACGCTAGGGCTATTCTCCGTTATAGAAACAGATCCTCCTTCACCTGATGAAGAGGAACTTGCCTATAGTGTTGCCTTATAGAGGTTTAAGCAAAGGGATTATCTCTGCCATGGGAGGATCTTGTCTGCCCTCTCAGACGCACTATTTGATGTATACTGCTCAATGGCTTCGGCTAAAGAGCTGTGAAAATCTTTGGATAAAAAATATAACTTCGAAGATTCTGGTTTAGAAAAGTATACTGTGGCAAAATTCCTAAACTTCAAAATGGTTGAAGGCAAATCTGTGCTTGAGCAGATACATGAATTCCAAGTTCAAATTCATGGTCTTGCTGAAGGAGATATGCCATTACCCAAAAAATTTCAAGTCTTGTCTATCATCGAAAAATTGCCTCCGAGTTGGGAAGATTTTGGCATGACTCTTAAACATAGGCGAGGTAAAATCTCTCTAGAAGATTTGATGATTGCCTTAAATATCGAAGAAGAACATCGGAAGCAACATAAAGATGATGATAAAAGCATGCCTATGGATTTTATTCCAAAGGCAAACGTAGTAGTCTCATCTGATAAGAAAAAATTCAAAAATCAGAAAATGAAGAACAAGATAAAATCCAAACCAAAGGTTCAAAAGAAAAATGGAACCAAGCCGTGCTGGGCATGTGGACAAGTTGGACATTATGCCAAATTCTGCCCTAAGCAAAAGGACAAGAAGAAAAAACAGAGCAATATGTCCAACACCAAGGCACAAGCAAATGTTGTGACTGCTAGTGATGGCACCAGCAATAGGTTTGTTACCTTCAAACCTGAACTAAACTTGATCTATCAACCCAATGAATGGTTAGTTGATACAGGTGCTAATGTGCACTGTTGTGCTGATCGCTCTGTCTTCCTTACTTATCAGATAATTAAAGGCACTTCCGTGAACATGGGGAACCATTCTGCAACCAGGGTGTTTGGGATAGGACAAGTTGACTTGAGGTTCACCTCTGGAAAAGTTCTGTCATTGCATGAGGTGCATCATGTTCCAGCGGTCCGTCGGAATTTGATTAGCGGGTCAAAGTTAGTCCGCGCTAGTTATGAGCTGAACTTTAAATGTAATAAAGTTGTAATATTACATTTAGGAACATTTATTGGAAAAGGTTACCTTAATAAAGGTTTATTTAAACTCAATGTAGAAAATGCTACCTTAAATAAATCTACTGATATTGGTTGTTCATATAACATTGAGTCTTATGATATATGGCATGACATATTAGGACATGTCAATTTTAATACCGTAAAAAGGATGATGAATCTAGACATGATTCCTAAGCATGTTATAAATGATAAGAAAAAATATGAAGTTTGTGTGTAATATAAACAACCCCGTAAACCCTTCAAATCAGTTGATAGAAATTCTGATATTTTAGAATTAATTCATACTGACTGTTGTGAGTTTAACGGTGTAATAACAAGAGACCATAAAAGGTATTTCATTACCTTCATTGATGATCACTCTCGTTATTGTTATGTTTATTTGCTGAAAACCAAGGATGAAGCTTTAGATAAATTTATGGTTTTTAAATCTGAAGCTGAGAATCAAACAAATAAATCTATTAAGAGGTTAAGGTCTGATAGGGGTGGAGAGTTTACCTCGAACTTGTTTCAAAAAGTTTATCAAGATGCAGGTATAATTCATGAGATAACTGCTCCATATAGTCCTCAATCCAACGCTATAGCAGAATAAAAAAATCGAACCCTTGAAGATATGATTAATTCCATGTTAGGCAGTTCTGGGTTACCCAACTTCATGTGGGGGGAGACTCTATATAATGCATGCCATGTGTTAAATAGAGTCCCCATGAAGTCTAGGGATAAAAGCCCATATGAGCTTTGGAAAGGCCGGAAGACAAGTTTGAAATACCTTAAAGTGTGGGGGTGCCTTGCAAAGGTACTAGTACCTTAACACAGAAGGAAAAAACTTGGTCCAAAGACCGTAGATGGTATCTTCTTGGGTTATGCTCAAAATAGTATTGCATATATGTTTCTGATTATTAAATCAGAAATTTCTGGAATAGATGCAAATACTATTGTAGAACTTCGCGATGCTACATTTTTTAAGAATATATTTCCTATGAAGACGAGAACACCTCAGTCTATATCTGGTACTCCTACTAGAGATAAGCCTTCTTCCGTAGAGGTCCCATTATCCGTAGTAGGTACACCTTCCTCAAGTCACTCTAGACTAGATGAATCTAGTAAGTATACAGAACTGAGAAGGAGCAAGAGACAACGTGTGTCTACGGATTTAGGCCAGGACTTTATCACCTATAATATAGAAGGTGAACCTGTGACATATAGAGATGATATGACTTCTCTTGAAGCTAAGCACTGGAAAGAGGCCATTAAAAGTGAAATGGACTCTATTATCTCTAATGTCACTTGGGAGTTGGTAGATTTACCTCTTGGGTGTACCACTATAGGATGTAAATGGGTGTTTAAGAGAAAACTAAAACCTGATGGGTCAGTAGATAAATTCAAAGTCCGCCTAGTTGCTAAGGGATTCAAACAGAAAGAAAGGATTGACTATTTTGATACTTATTCTCCTGTTACCAGAATTATTACAATCCGAGTGTTAATAGCATTAGCATCCATATATTATCTTGAGGTCCATCAAATGGATGTCAAAACGGCATTCCTTAATGGAGATCTTGAAGAAGAGATATATATGGATCAGCCTGAGGGACATGTAGTTTCTGGAAATGAGAATAAAGTCTGTAGGTTAGTCAAATCTCTTTATGGTTTGAAGCAAGCCCCAAAGCAGTGACACGAAAAATTTGATAGAGCTATGCTATCGTTTGACTTTGAAATGAATGACTCTGATAAATGTGTGTATGTTAAAATGAAAGGTGATAATTGTATTATATTATGTTTATATGTAGATGATATCCTACTTTTTGGTTCTAACATTTCTATTATTAATGAGACTAAGACCCTCTTAAGTGGTAAGTTTGATATGAAGGATATGGGTTGTGCTGACATGATTTTAGGACTGAAGTTGACTCGTTCAACTGAAGGAATAACAATTTCTCAGTCACTCTATGTTGAGAGAGTATTAGAGAAATATGGCTATAGCCAAGTTAAATCTGTCGTCACACCCTATGATCCTTCAAAAACTCTCCACAAGAATAAGAGTGGTGTGGCAGTATCTCAATTAAGATACTCACAAATAATAGGTAGTCTAATATATTTAGCAAATTGTTCTAGACCTGATATTTCTTTTGCTATAACGAAATTGAGCAGGTTTACCAGCTGTCCGGACAGAACTCATTGGGATGCATTAGACAGAGTACTCAGATACCTAAGAGGCACTATATCCTTGGGCTTGTGGTATGGGAAATTCCCTGCAGTCCTGGAAGGATATAGTGATGTTAGTTGGATAGTTAACACTGCTGAGTGTAAAGGCGTTACTGGTTATGTCTTTACACTTGGAGACGGTACAATTGCTTGGAGGTATGTTAAACAAACGATTATAACCCGTTCTACATCTGAGGCAGAATTGTGTGCTTTGGATACCATAGTAACTGAAGCTGATTGGCTTAAGGGTCTTCTTTCTGAAATTCCCTTGATGATAAAGTCAATACCTTCTATTTCAGTATACTGTGATAATCAAACAACAATAGCTCAGATTAGAAGCTCCAAGTATAACCAAAAACAGAAGAGACATGTACGAATAAGATTAAAGTCTATTCGTGAGTTAGTGTCTCTTGGAGTGGTGTCATTGGACTTTGTAAGTTCCAAGGATAATATTGCTGATCCACTCACTAAAGGACTTGATTCTGAGAAAATCAAGAGATCCAGTAAGGGAATGGGACTGAGACCTATCCTGGTTTCATTTATAGCGGCAACCCAACCTATCTGATTGGAGATCCCAAGAAGTAGGTTCAACGTGATATAAACAAGTTATAAGGGTGAACCGTAAGCATCAAATTGATTGAGATGTAATCTCATAGTCTCTTCCCTGGATAGATGTTTGACTGCTAGTAAGGATGAGCTTAGGAGCTCTTAATGAGTTCAAGGTCTTAACGACAGGATGCTCGCAGTACATCCTTGGAGAACTCACCTATGTAAGTGTAACTGTGGGGCCGCGGTGTGGGGGGGTCTAGGCAACTCTCCTTAGCACTTATGAAACAAGATTCGATGGCATGGCCATAATGCACCAACCCAGAAGGATTCAACCGTCGTCCGTGATGAGTTATTACCAATTGATTTTCACATATAAAAGGTTTAAATTCAATACTGAGTTCACTTCAAACCTATGTGAATAAGATTGATGTACTTAGGTGAAAATTCAAACCAGAAGGTATTTTCACTAAAAGTTCGTTGCAACCAAGCCTCAGGACAAGTCTTTGTTTTCAACCAAAATAATTTGAATTAGTGGGGGATTGTTGAGTTTTGTGTTTTTAATTCAAACTATTTTCCTTGGTTTTTGTTGTTGTTATGGTAATGCATATGTGTATGCATTTAGTCCCACATTGCTAAGCTAAGAAGGTTGGAAAACCTTATATATGGAACTCTTCCATCCTTGCTTAGCAAAGTTAAGGGGACCTACACGCATGCGCGGGCCGAGTCCAAATCAGGAGGTTTCGGGGGGTTTGAGCCGGAAATCCATAAACCGGGCGCGACGCACGCGATCATCACGCACAGGAGGGGGGCGGGTGCAAATCCCCAGCTCGTGGGCCTCACGCTTACCGGCGGCCTGGTTTGTTTTTGCCAGTCTTTGGTTTGGTTTTGTCCCGAACCGACGCACGCTTTGGTTTTTGGTTCTGTCCCGTGTGAGAGGGAATCGACGCACACTTTGGTTCGTGTTCGCTGGCAAAGCAGTGCTTCGTTTCGAAGTGAATAAAACCTGCGCTCTCAAGCAATCTGTTTCACTCTTCTTCGCTCACTGTGTGTGTGCTGCCTTCTTTGCCTTTTCCAAGAGTTTAGTTTTCCTTGTCCTGAGGCTGTGTTCCGCGATCTGAGGTTGAGTCCGAGTGCGACGTTCGTCTTGGAGTGCACCTACGGACGACGCGAGTGGTTGTCAGATCTTGGGAGAATATTACCGGAGAGCCTCTGCACCGTGGGGGATAATATATTCTCTAAAGACAGTCGGCACGCTAACACTTCAACCGAAAGAGATAACAATTTCTGGACCTTAATTTTTTATTTATCTATTTATTACATGCTTTCTATTTTAATGTAAATATAGTGCTCTCAATCAACAACAATAGCTTTCTGTGGAACAATAATACTGACAGTTATCTACTCATAGAGGATTTAAAACAATACCAGAATGCCCAGAAGCTTCTGGAAATTCAACAAAACAAATATACAATGCAACCTTATTATCGTCGTCATCTTCAGCTACAACACGAAGTGTTTCTAGTGCTTTAAGTCGTACTCTCCTACTGCCACTCTTCAGCATGTCAGAAATCAACGGTATTAACTCTGCATTACGCACAGCACATTTCTGAACCTACTTTTCTGGCAAATATATGTGATGTCATTAAGTGACTGCAAAATCTCAACTTCAGGGCTCCCAAGCACAGTGTTCTGCATGCTTTATCAAGCTGGGCCGCTTCATTTCTTTTGGTCCACTCTTCAATGGTATTCCTCAGAGCTATACTGGGGTTTAACTCAGTGCTCCTTAATTCTTTATGTGTTAATGGACAAGTTGGCCTCCTTCCACTGTCCTTGCATTTCTTGAACCATCCCTGAATTGCTTCTCTCTCAAATGTCTGCCCATTCTCTATGATAACTGGATCTCGCATTATTTGTCTTGTTAGTGGACAAAGAAATGCTTCATAAATAAGATCAACATGTGTCCCCTTGGGGTGGTGCGATGGTTAAGACATGGGGTATTGTCACATGAGGTCTTGGGGTCGAAACTCGGCGTGACCGAGCATAACCTCCCTCATGTCTTGGTCATTTGTACTAATGACTAGTAGTCATCCGTGATTTACCTTCTCCGTGTTTTACCTTCTCCGTGTTGACCTAGAGACGGATTGACGGAGACGCTAGGAGCGAACGAATCGTATTTTGCCACATCAATAAGATCGACATGTACATTATCACGATGGCTCTCCTCTGAATGACTATCAGAATCCAAGTTACCATCCCAATTCTCTGCCATTTCTATGGAGAAACCTGACATACAAGAAAGCAATGCCTCCATGATGATCAATGATAAAGCATAATAGATGAAAATATAAATGGTAAAACAAAATCTTTGACTTCCTTTGTTTTACCTTGATGGATTTTGGGGGAAAAAATATATATAATTTCAAATGGAACTGAAACCTAGCCACCAAAAAAAAAAAAAAAAAAAAAAAGAGAAACATTCCTTTTAAACCTAACAGGAAGCTGAGCATCGATCCAGCTTAATCCGCTATCAGTTTCAGCTAGCTATTGACTAGAAATATATCTATCACCAAAGGAATATAGTAATTATATTGCATGTGTACCACTTAAAAAAAGATTGAAGGAAAGAATACAAGATACTGGTGATAGTGCTCCATCTAACCCATAAATATGCACATGTTTAGGTTTTTTTCTCATGCTCTAAATAAATTGGGAGGTTTCATATTTTAGAGCTTGTAGGGATTGGCTTGTTGTTCTTGCTAATGACATCATGGTTAAGTCAGACAGTTGGAAAATCTTGGTGAGTAAAGCTAAGTAAAAGACCTAGTGAGTGAAGCTGAACAGGTGAAAGTCTCGATGAGTGAAGTCGAGCAGTGGAAAAATCCTAGTGAGTGAAGCTAGGTGAAAGTTCTGGTGAGTGAAGCCAGGCAAATGGAAAGCCCTGGTAAGTGAAGCTAGACAGATGAAAAGTCCTAGTGAGTGAAGCTAGGTAGATAAAAAGACCAGGTGAGTGAAGCCAGACATGTGGAGATCCAGGTGGGTCAAGGTTGATCGGACACCTCGTGTTAGCAAGCCCAAGTAGGTCAAAGGATTAACCGGATACTTGGCACGAGGAAAAAAGTTCAATTGGGTCAAATGATTGACCGGACACTTGGTAAAAAAGTCCTAACAGGTTAAGGTTGACCAGATGCTAGGCTCGAGGAGTTCGAACAGGTCACGCTTGACCAGATGTTAGATTTGGGGACACTTGAACTATTGGTTGCTACTCGGAAAACCTAATGGTTCCACTGTACAAAAATTTTGTACAAAATGTCTGAACATTTTCCTAGCTACCATGTGTTCTTTTAAATTAAACTTGGATCGCCTGCGGAACTTAACACGTTTGATCCAAAGTTTAATCTATTTGTTCTTTTAGGTTTAGACTTGGATCTCCTGCGGAACTTAACACGTTTGATCCAAATCACCTAGGCTATTAATTTCCAAAATTGGCTTCCAGGACTGCATGGCGAGGTACATGACCTTCTTAGATATGAGAACAACCACCACCGCCTAGACAAAGCCTTTTAAGGAAAACTAATATTTAATTTCCTTAAATAACTTTAGGTCAACCGAAAAGAACAATCAAATCACAAGAAAAAAAAAACAAAAAAAAACACAACATCGAAAACAAATTCGAAATATTAGAATCGCATGCCTCTTGTATTTGGTATTTTTATAAAGAAGTAAAACTAGTATGATGCGGAAATTAAATACTAGTATACCTTTTCTTTTGCAAGCAAAAACCTCTAGGTCTTCTACCGTATTCCTCTTCTAATCTCGGACGTTGTGTGGGCAACGATCTTCCGAGATGAGAAACCACCAAAGCACCTTCTTCTCCTTTCTTCAAGTTTCGACCAAGCACAATGCTTCCAAAAGATGAAGATCTTTTTCCACCAACCAAGCTCCAAGGAATGTAAGCTTTCTCTCCTTCTTCTCCAAGCTAGAATCCGGTCACCACTTGATCTCCAAAAAAGATGTGAGGTTCGGCCACAAAGGATGGAGAGAAGAGAAGAAGAGGAAGAGGCCGGCCACACCAAGGAAGAAAAGAGGGAGAAAATAATAGAGGTTGTTCACTTTGAAACCTCCTCTATCCCCTCTTTTATAATCCTTAGTCTTGGTAAATATGGAAAATTTAATAAAAACTTCCTTAATTCTTTTACCATTGAAAAATAAAATTTATTTAATTAAAAACAATTTTCTTCTCATCAATTCATATGGCCGGCCACCACAAGCTATAAATAAGGAGAGTTTTAATTAATTAAAACTTCCTAATTTATCTTTAGAAATTTATAAAATTTCTCCAATAATTTAATCCCTTCATGGTTAGTAAAAAGGAAATTTTATAAATTAAAATATTTCTTTTAAACATGTGGATAAAAAGAAAGTTATCTCTAAAAATTAAAATCTCTTTTAATCTACAAATAAGGGAAGATATCAAATCTTTTTTTAATCTCTTGTAGAAAACTTATAAAAGAGAATATTTAATTTTTAAACTCTCTTTTAAATCATGAACATGGTTAAAAAGGAAAGTTTTCTAAAATTTAAAATCCACCTTTTAATCAACAAATAAGGAAAGATTTCAAATTTTAAACTCTCTTTTAAACATGTAGATGATTTACAAATAAGGAGAGTTTTTACCAAAAATTAAAACCATCCTTTTAATCTACAAATAAGAAAAGAGATTAATCTCTTCTCTTAATTTTTTGTAGAAAGATATAAAAGGAAATTTTTAATTTTTTAAACTCTCTTTTAAAAACATGATATCCACATAAGATATAATTTTAATAAAAATCCTTTTTAATATTCTAGTGGCCGGCTACCTAAGCTTGGGACCCAAGCTTTGGTCGGCCACCAACTTGGCTCATCCACTTGGTCTTGGCCGGCCCTAGCCTGAGTTCCAAGCTAGCTTGGCCGGCCACATTGGATGGGTAAGAAGGTGGGTATGTGGTGGGTATAAATCTCTCTATACAAGAGGCTACGATAGGGACCGAGAGGACGAATTGGTTTTGGTCTCCCAATAAAATTAAGCATCCCGTGTTCGCCCCGAACACACAACTTAATTTTATCAATAATAACTCATTCCACTAGAGAACTATTATTGAACTACCGCATCAATCTCAAATTACATTTTGGGCTCCTTCTTATTATGAGTCTGTTAGTCTCCCTGTGTTTAAGATGTCGAATGTCCACTAATTAAGTGAGTTACTGACAACTCATTTAATTAATATCTTAGTCCAAGAGTAGTACCACTCAACCTTATCGTCATGTCGGACTAAGTCCACCTGCAGGGTTTAACATGACAATCCTTATGAGCTCCTCTTGGGGACATTCTCAACCTAGATTACTAGGACACAGTTTCCTTCTATAATCAACAACACACACTATAAGTGATATCATTTCCCAACTTATCGGGCTTATTGATTTATCGAACTAAATCTCACTCATTGATAAATTAAAGAAATAAATATCAAATATATGTGTTTGTTATTATATTAGGACTAAGAGCACACACTTCCATAATAACTGAGGTCTTTGTTCCTTTATAAAGTTAGTATAAAAGAAACGACCTCTAATGGTCCTACTCAATACACTCTAAGTGTACTAGTGTAATTATATAGTTAAGATAAACTAATACCTAATTACACTACGACCTTCCAATGGTTTGTTCCTTTCCATTTTGGTCGTGAGCTACTGTTTATAATTTATAAGGTATTGATAACATGATCCTCTGTGTGTGACACCACACACCATGTTATCTACAATATTAATTAATTGAACAACTACATTTATCATAAATGTAGACATTTGACCAATGTGATTCTTATTTCTAGATAAATGTTTATACCAAAAGCTAGGCTTTTAGTATACATCCTAACATGAACTTGAGTTAAGCAAGTCAAGGGTGGTCAATCGATTAGCCGATCGATAGGGGGCTAAAAATTACGTGTGACGCGAGAAAGCTGAATCGATCAGCTGATCGATTCAGCCTTTTCCAACGAAGAGCACAGAGGCGCTCTGAATCGATCAGCCGATCGATTGAAACCTCCCCAATCGATTGAAATACGATCGTTGTGCAGGGTGCAGGTTTTAGACGGTTGAGATTGTTGGGATCTGACATGGCAATCATTTGGGAGGAGCCCCAAACGATTGGAAGCCCTAGAAGCACAGATATAAAGGTGACGAAGCGTTCAAACGTTGTAACCCTTCTTCTTAAGATCACGCAATCTTCTCTGACACGCATCGCCAATTCTTGGAAGCTCTTGGATACAAGTGCTATTGCACTTCCAAGGTTCAAGAGGTGTTTTTTAACAACAAGGTCAAGCAAGGAGAGGTTTTTCTTTTTTATACTTGTATTTCCTTCTTGGGTGTATTGTATTTTGTTGTATGAGTCTTGTACAAGGTTTCTCCACCTCCGGTAGTTACCGAGAAGGAGTATTTTTTATAGTGGAGAGCGTGTCATGTGTGAATTCTTGGATTAGTCACCTCTTCCTGAGGTGGATACCAAGTAAATCCCTTGTGTTAGCATTGTGAGAGTTGCTTGAGTGTTTTCTGCTGCAACAACATCATCAAAGGAAGCAACTGAAGCGCGACGAGCTATTCACCCCCCTCCCTCGCTACAAATCGACCATAACACACACCTTGTTATATTTGATGCACACCCATAAGGCAGTTTGACTCCCTTTATGGCACGACAAAAAATATCTTTTTCAATTCGAGACATAACATAACATGCCTTTTGCAAAACAACATGCTCACCATCAAGCGATAGCTCAGGGTGAAGTTTTTCTTTAACCTCCAATTTTATAAGGTCAAATCGAGCTTTTGCATGATCCTTTGACTTACCAGCTACATCCAACAATGTCCCTATCAATCTATCATAGATATTTTTTTCAATGTGCATCACGTCAAGATTGTGCCAACATAAATTGAATTTCTAATATAACAATTCAAAAAATATTGACTTCTTTTTCCAAGGACATGTAGCATCATTTTTTTTTCTTTTGAGTCTTCCCAAATTCATTCTTAAAGCTAGACAAGTCTCTCAAAGCCTCAACCCCCGACAAAGGGTTGGAGGTGGCCTATTGGTTGCTATCAAATTTGATGTCACAAATAAACTCCCAAATTAATGTTATGATCAAAAACCCATAACTACACAAGGAAATGTTTTAGTATAAGGCCCGAGTCGAATTTTTCAAGGATTATGCTAGAAATATGCTTGTCTTGGATTAAGAACACTCTTTTTGGGTTTTCTAGATATAAAATGGGGGTTTGGTATTAAAATGCAAAAGAGAACAGAATTGAACTTGCTGGCAATAATTAATTTTTCAGCAATGAATTTTAAATCAAGCTAGGAATGAAACACTTAAACCACATTTGCATTAAATGGAATTCAACCAAATTGCTCTTATGAAAACCACATATTCTAAATTATTCCTAAACAAACTTAAGAACTAACCTTAGGTACTTAGAAATTAATCTAAACTTAATGCACTTAACTAATTGGATTGACCAAATGAGAACCAAGTTGCATAATTCAATGTAATTAACTACAGAACAAAATGTTCAAGAGCTTAACATCACATCTACTCATCCTACTACAAATTCTCTATTCTATAACTCCAACTAACTTATCAATGGATAAAAGGCTAGATCGGAAATGCTAATAACAAACAAAAGAAAACAGAATTGTAGCAGTTCTGCTGCACGAACAGAACTAAACAGCACATAAAAACAAAACTAAGCATATCAGATTCATGTAGAAAATGAAACGAAAACTAAATCCAAACTGTAAACTATCAGATTCAGAAACAAAAGCGTATAAACAAGAAAACCTAAACTAGAAACAAACTGTAAAGAAAATCTAACATCCCTACACACAAATCTCGGACAAAACTCGTCTTCTCCTTGCCACCGCACAAAGAACCGCAGAGAACACTCCAACGGTATCAGAATGGAGTCTCCCAGCTACTGGCTAAGCTCAGGTTTCCTCGAGTGCTCACAGAAATCGTAAACGAGCTGAAACTCTGCAGCGCCGCCTGGAAAAGGAATCGCGAGGCTGGAATGGAAGCTACGGTTGATGGTTTGGTGTCGGGATTGGACCAGAGCCTTCGGAGGAACACCGCCTTCGACTCTGTGGATGAACGGAACCCAAATTGGAGGACCACCCCCGATGAGGGATGAAAAATCGTGACTCTCTGCTACAGTGCTGCGGCTGAGAAATCAACTCGCCGGCGACGCCTGATGGTCGGAATCTGATCGCCGGCAGCTCAGGAACACCACGCCGATGAGGACTAGCTGAATCTCGGATCTGGATGAAGGGAGGGAGCCGCGTCCGCGCCGTCACGAAAACTGGCACGATGAACAGTAGCGCAAGCTCACTGTTCACCGTGCCAAATATTCCCTTTTATACCTAGGGTTTGGTCCAGCTAGGGTTTGACTCGAATCCAAGCTCAATTGGGGTCATTTAGGGTTTTGGGCTCCATTTGGTTGAGTGAACCATGCCTCCACTTGAATCATGAACCCATTAGTACCCTACAAGACCAAATTCACATAATGAAAAATAAATCATGCATAAGATGGAAAAACATCATAAAGCTCATAAAAACCTTGTTTGGGGAAATATGATCAAAATTGGAATTAAACACATGCAAATATATAAAGAACACCAAATATTAACCCAAAATTAATGTGTCAATTCATAGCTTATCACCTATCCTCAGTATGTCCATTAAAAGAACTTTGGAGCAAAGCAGAGCTAAGAGGAACTCTATAGTTGTTGAGGGGTCTGGGTCGTGTGACTCTAACCAGCCCTACCCGTGAAGGGGCATGTTATGGTCGTGTGGTGATGACCGGTCGTGTGGCCTTTCCAGACCCAAGTTTGGGCACGACCGTGTGTACCACACGGTAGTGTAAGGCCTCCCCTGCTGGAGCAGGGCACGACCGTGTGGCTTCCACACGGCCGTGTCACCTTGGCTATGATGAAGGGGTGCACGACCGTGTGAAACCACACGACCGTGTCATCTTACTCGAAAAGAAGAGGTGCACGACCGTGTGCTTCACACGCCCATGTCACCTTAACCGAGACCAAGAGGAATGCGCGGCCGTGTGAAGCCACACGGCCGTGTCACTCCGGCCGACAGAAAGAGGTGCACGACCGTGTGAAACCACACGACTGTAGCACCTTGGCCGAGAGGGAGCAGGTGATGGCCATGTGAATCCACACGACCATGTCACCCTGGCCGAGAGGGAGCAAGTGAGGGTCGTGTGAATCCACACGACCATGTCACCCTGGCTGAGAGGGAGCATGTGAGGGTCGTGTGAACCCACACGGTCGTGTCACGGGTCGTGCAGGAGTCGCACACAGCACTACAAAGGAGGTTGGTTCTCCCCTTTGTACTCCCTCTTGGTTTACCGTTCTCTCCCATTTCTTTAGGAAGAGTCTTTGACATGCTAATTACTAACAAATTGTCAATTTCATCATACACAATTCTTAATAATATTTTTATACTAAGCGAAATAAGAAAATAGGTCCATCAGTACCAAAACCTAACACATTCCATGCACTAGTAAGTTTCAAGATCACTTCCCACTGTTCCATCACACACATCAGCAAACATCGCTCCTACTACCCCTCCTTACTCGAGCTTTCCTTTACCTTTATCTGTAGTATAAGGAAAAGTAATCTATAAGCAAACGCTTAGTAAGTATCATCTACCCACAAAACAATACATTAAAAAGGGAAAACATGCTTTGCAAAACTGCTTGAAAGAACACAAAACATGCACTCAATAATTACTCATGCTAAAACCCATAATTTGGAAATATGTACATAGCATGTATTTTTAAATAGACCCATCATGCAAATATCAACATTTTTAAATAGGATTATCATGAGACGTCAATATAAAATCATGCTTGTATTGAAAACAAGTAATGAAAACCATAAACCTTGCCATACAATAGAGTTCATCAATATTGCACCTTATAGTATCTAATTCCCAAACTTAAGAATGCTTTCATTTGAATAAACAATGAACTTGGGAAAACCTTCATATTTCGTACTAGTGAAAATAATAATCAACTTGCTTTGGGTCCGCCATTGTACCACTTTGCACGCATCCTTAATAAGATCCGAGGTAGCTAATCCCGAACCTATTAAGGTACTACTAGACGATCTAGGGGCCTAGGGGTGATCTAAGAGTCCACCCATGGACCTTGTGTCCAATACATGCCATCTTAAAGTAAAATACTTTCTTTTTAATACTTCTTTCTTATACTTGCACTAACTTGTCATTTCAACAAATACCTTGTGTGCACTTAATCCTTCATACTTATAGGGAAGCACCTTGGGGAACTTGATTATGCTTCTTAGTCCCAAAACTTAATGGGAAGCAAATCAAATACTCTAAACGTGCTCTTAATCCCAACCTTTAGAGGGCATCTTACAATCATAAAATCTATCTCCTTTAACATACATAAAACATATCATGGCATGAATCTTCTTTTAACTTACATAGATACATAATATAACATGCATCGACGAAGCAACTTATACCGCAGGTGAGAAGTACTTACATCCTTTCGCTAGATCTTACTGTTATAGAGGGTGTAGGGAAGAAAATCCTCTCTTGAACGCCTTAATCTCAAAAACCCTTTTCAGCACGTACTACTTCCTTGGGAGAGACCCTCCCCTTAGATTCTCCTCTTGAAAACCTTAAGAATTGAAGCCTTAGGGTTCCTTGGCCGAAACTTAAAAAGGGGTAGAAGAGAATTTCGGCTAGGGAAAGGAAGAGAAGATGAAAACTAGGGTTTTCTCTCATCCATCCCCTTTTATACTAAGTGGAAGTTGAAACATCACCTCTCACAAAATCTGCTTATAAGGAATTATTTCCTATTTCCAATGTGATGCTTTACCACCACCTAATGGCTACTTAAACTAATTTCAAGTAAGAGGTCTAGGGTTTAATCCTAGCCCAAGCCATTTATGATTGTATTTTTATTTCTTTTTCTCTTCTTCTACTTCTTTTTGCTTTATTTAAATAGAGAAAATTTATGGGTGTTACAATTGATCACCAAATAATCCAACCACATTTTGCCAGAACATAAAAAGACATTTGATGGCAATTGATTCACCCTACGTAGGTACTCATCAAGATCGTCAACAAGGACTCTATAAGCCAATTGACATATAGCAACCATGCATTTTTATAGTGGTGTCAATCCTTTTCTACTAGCGGCATTGTTCCTCAGTTGAAAAACTGAATGAGTAGGGATGGCAATGAATCGGGTTTAAACCCAGCCCTGTATTAAATCCGCCCCGTTCGGGGTGGGTTACGGGTTCAATCCTAGCCCAGGTCATTTATGATTGTATTTTTATTTCTTTTTCTCTTCTTCTACTTCTTTTTTATTTATTTAAATAGAGGAAATTTATGGGCATTACAATTGATCACCAAATAATTCAACCACATTTTGCCAGAACATAAAAAGACATTTGATGGCAATTGATTCACCCATACGTAGGTACTCATCAAGATTGTCAACAAGGACTCTATAAGCTAATTGACGTATAGCAATCATGCATTTTTATAGTGGTGTCAATCCTTTTCTACTAGCGGCATTGTTCGTCAGTTGAAAATACGCTGAATGAGTAGGGATGGCAATGGATCGGGTTTAAACCTAGCCTTGTATTAAATAGGCCCTATTCGGGGTGAGTTACGGGTTTCAATAAATCCTCCCTTAAATCCGCCCTTTTCTACTAGCGGCACATGCTATGCGGTTTGGTGCGGTGCACATCAAAATTAATGCTGGATCGATCCACTGATCGATCCAGCGGGGCTGAATCGATCAATGGATCAATTTAGCGCTGCTTGTCTTCTTGCATCGGTCGCCGCTGATCTTCACGGGACGCTGGCGGATCAGCCCTCGGCTAGATCACAACGCGACCGGATTCCAATCGGATTCTGGTCGAATCGCGACCAGAATTGGCAGCGCTGTGTCTGCTAGCATCGCGATCGATTTTGGCCACGAAACGGTCGGATTTAAGCCGCCATCTGGCCGAAATCCGATCACGATCCAGCCGTGAGAAGATTCCGGCCGGATCGCGGCCAGAATCGGCAGCCCCGCGACCGCCCCGCTTCGTCTTCTCATGCCAACCCCGCTTCGTCTTCTCGCGCCTGCTGGATCGATCCAGCGGGGCTAAATCGATCAGTGGATCGATCCACCGCACCGATCCGCATGGATGTGTGCCACAGGGTAATATTTTCATATATATATATATATAAAGCTTAGCGGGTTGGCGGGTCCAACCCGCTGGGTTTTGGGCTAATTCAAGTTCAGGTTCATTTTTTCTAGTGGAGCAAATTCTGAGATTGCCCAAACTCAGGTCGAACCTACCTCGTTGTCATCCTTATGAATCAAGTGCATTCACAACACGAAGGAATAACTTTCTTTGCATATGAAATCATCTTCAAAAAATATGATCTAGATACATTGGGTTTGTGAAAAAAAAATCATTGATGAGCCTCAATTGATAGGTTTCACGATTTCTTTGGATGTACTTTCTGTAGGACCCTTGGCGGCTAGCTAGAGGGGGGTGAATAGCTCTGCAAAGAAAAATGAACCTTCCTCAAACTTTATAGCTTTATTAAACTAACACTTGTATAAAATAAGTTTAAGAAGTAAACTAAGAGTAGAGGCACGAAGGGATTACTTGGTTATAACCGGGGAGATTGTTAATTTAAGGAAGTTGAAAGCTTAATAAATAGTCACCTTCAGGTGGAGAAGCCGCTTTACAGCGTTGATGGCTCACAAACAAATAGTAGAACAAACTAGAAGTGTTTACAAGTGTTGTTCTAAACCATTTGGACCGGGGTTGTATTTATAGCCTGGTCAGGGCGCCTGGAAGGGTTCCAGACGCCTCCAAGGAATACAACTTTATCCTGTCATAATGGATCACGTTTGACGCAAACCGGATAAAACTCTTGGTCTGGATGCCCAGACCTAAGTTAACATTATGTTAATTGTTTGGTTCGGGTTCTTGCTCCGACTCCGTTCGCTTGGGTCCGGGTCTTCCGCTCCAGCTTCCGCTTGCTTGGATGATTTCAGCCATCTAGAATAGGGCTCACTCAAACCCAACTTCTGGCTTTCGAGCAGTCTTCTACTTCTGCTTCTCGTCCCTCGGAAACACCGCGCGCCTCTTTCTCATCCACCCGCGTACTCTTCCGCTGTACCTCATACCTTGGACTCACCGAACCCGTCGGCTTTCTCCTGTGTCGTCCTTCTCACTAGCTACGTCTTTTATTTAACTTCATGTACTCCTAAGTTTCTGCACATTTAGACACAGGGGTTAAATACCAACAAGACCTAACTTGACATGGTTGATCACATCAAAACTACTTTGGAATACTAACACTTTCTTCTTCGGTACATGTCATTATTACTTTGATTTACTTCGCATATTAGTCTTCTTAGTTGAAGCATGCATAACATTATTTCTTCTCCTAGATCATAAATTTCGTCATGAACTTCAACTTGTACTACATCTTTGCTTGTTGAGATAGAGCTAGATTTGCTCAAATAATGAACATTTGGATAAAAATTAGAATCCAAGAAATTAACATTGAAAATGAAATTGATAATATGAGAATAGTAGAAAAGAGATATTGAGTGTGATTGTGAGTATATATGTGTTGCGTGTTGGGACCAAGGGAAGTTCGATGAAGATGATTTACAGCGGAATACTCGAAGCGAAGAACTTTCCAATGCTAACGCCTTGATTTACTTGGTATCCACCTCCTGGAGGTGATTAATCCAAAGATTCGACCCTCTCTCACATATACACTATTAAAGAGCTTATTCTCGGAAACAATCCGAAGACAGAGAAGCCTCGTACAAGTTCAAAAATAAGAATACAACTTGAAACAAGGAAATAAATGCAAATACAAATCGAAACACGACTTAGCACTTTGAATCTTGATTTTCTTGAGCTTTTCTTGCTTTGGAATACCTCTTGAAGGTGGAAAATGTAGCAACAATTGTCTCCCAGAAATCTCAAGAACTGGCCATGGAAAGCTCTACAGAGAACGGTCACAAAAATAACCCTTTTATAGGGTTACCTCGAACACCTTAATCACTTAAGCTTCTCCTTAAGTGATTACCACAACAGCAATCTACTCAAAATTTACAAAATGGCTATATTTCCAACCTCAAGCGATTAGTCCAATCACTTAAGAGGGACATAATCAATTAGCCTGATCTATTCTACTCCATTTTGCTTGATCGTGAGAAATGTTGTAAGTGATTAAACTTCCCTACTTAATCACTTACCACAGCTTCTGTTTTAAACAAAAGGTTTCTTAAGCGATTATCTTAATCGCTTAAGGTCTACTGAATCACTTACCCTAAGTGATTCTACACCCTTCTATTCTCATGATTTTGAGCCTTAAACGATTAAGCTCTAGCTTAATCGCTTAAGATTTGCCAAATCGATTCCCAATCGATTTAGCAACCCTAGCTCCTAAACTCGAGTCCTAAAGTTCTTTGTCCAACATCCGGACAATCATGACCTATTGAAACTTCTCAGTGCCTAGCATTCGGTCACCTTTGATCTGCTGGGACTTCTCCACCAAATGTCTGGTCAATCCTTTGATCCACTTGGACTTTTTTCATCATGTCAAGTGTTCAGTTCTTCATGACCCGCTTGGACTTTTAAATACCAAGTGTTTGGTCAACTTTTGACCCACCTGAATTTTTCTTCTCGTGTCAAGTGTCCGGTCCTCCATGATCCACTTAGACTTTCAACACCATGTGCCCGGTCAACCTTTGACCTACCTGAATTTTTCAATATCTGGCTTCACTCATTAGGACTTTTCTCCACCTAGTTTCATTCACTAGGATTTTCCCACCTGGCTTCACTCATCAAGATTTTCTTATTGTCTAGCTTCACTCACTAGGATTTCCTAATTGTCTGGCTCCATTTATCAGGACTTTCCAATTGTCTAGCTTCATTCATCAAGACTTTCTATCTACCTGGCTTCACTCACCTGGACTTTCTATCTACCTAGCTTCACTCACTAGGACTTTCCATCACTATTCAACTTCACTCACCAGAACTTCTCAACTGTCTGACTTCACTTATTAGGACTTTTCACACCAAGTGTCTGGTCCTCCATGATGCAATTAATTTTTCTTCTTCTACCAACCATCTCGTTGGTCTTTTCCCTGCCTAACTTCCAGTTAGGACTTTTCCAGTCAACCTTGACCTACTTGACTAGGCACTTATATCAAATTGGTCAACCTTTGACCTATGGAGAATTGCACCAACAATCTCCCAAATGGGCAATTGCACCTGCAATCTCCATATATTGTCAAATATCAAAACTTAAGTTTAAGTCAAACTAGTTAACTTTGATCAAGGGATAATTGCACCAACAATCTTCACTTTTTGATGTTTGATAATATTTTTAAGTTATATTAACTCATATTAGCCCAACTCCAACTTCACCCCATGCTCGAAGCGTGAATGTGAGTTTCTAATATAAACTCCACATTTTCTCTCCCTTTGATAAACATAAAAAATTCTTCCCCTTAAGAGTCAATTTTGTCAAAGTAACTCAATGAAACTCTCATACCCTTTATTGTACCCTATGCTCACCATTGAGCATATATTGTATGCACACTTTAGAGCATTCGTTCATTTCAATGAAGATTTCCAATCTTCCAAAAAAAATATCTAAATCAAGCTTTTAAGGAGAAATTGTCCCTTAAAACATGATCCAAAATTCTATCATTGTACCAATAATGATTTAGAATTCCTAAATCTTTAAGAAATCTAAAATTAAAGTTTTGAGGTACAAAATTCAACTTTAAAACTAAACCTCCTTCTAAACTTCAAGTTAGTTTTCCCTAGCCATTCTGTTCTTGTTTTCATCAAAATAAACTTTTCTTAAATACTTATAAATGCATTTCAGAGAGTTAGAGATGATTAACTCGACTAAACATGGCTTAATGGACTAAAATCAGATCATTTTAGCCAAAATCAACATTCTTAATCGATTGACTTTAGCTACTAATCTATTAGAACCTCTCTAAATCGATTGAATTTGGATTTCAATAGACTACCGCAGTGCTAATCGATTGACCTAATCGATTAGACCTTTTAATTGATCACTTGATCGATTCCACATCCTCTGTGCTCGCAGAAATTTACTCCAATCAATTGTCCTAATCGATTGGGGTGTGGTAATTGATTGATCCAATCAATTATCATAACTGAATTTCTGATTTTAATTTTAGACCGAATTTCAGAAATGCATATATAATTCTATAAAAAATTTAAAAACCATGAAACTTTGAGTAGACATTACTTATGTCATATACTATCATGGAAAAATAGTTTTCTATGAAAATAATCTTCATTTTTAAAGATTGACATGTAATTAGAAATCATTGAAAACTTCAATGTTTCTCTTAAGTTTATGTATAACTATTCAATAGTAATTGCTATCAACATGTAAAATACCGAAAATAGGCGAATATTAATAAGGGAATTTTCTGGAATTTTTGGAAATTTTTTGGAGCTCGTACGGACGAGTTAATGGGGATAAAAACGGGGCCCGGAAAAGCCTGTTTAGGCTACCCCGCTTTAAAGAGGAAAAGTTTTATTTTTATTTTTCTTTTTCTTATTTTCTCCGCAGTTTTCTTTCTTCCTCCCCGCGTGTCGCGTGCCCGAGCCCTCGCCGCGCGCCCGACTCCTTCGAGCCCTAACCGCCGGCTCCGGCGGTTTCTTCCTCGCCGAAACCTGAAAATCCCTCGGCCACTTCTCCTCTCCTCTGCCTCCCGAATCTTTTCTCCCTCTCCACAGCCGAGTGACCCCGAGCCCTAGCCATCGTCTTGGCCGCACTTTCTCCACCCGACAGCGACGCTGCCGCACGGGACAACGCCAGCGACACTCGAGCCAACGCAGCCGAGGACCCGACTCTAGCCTCTACCCCGACTCCAGCGACGCCGTCCCTGTGCCCTAGTTCACCACCGCCGTCCCTTCTCCTGGCCTCCAGCCGCTGTGCCCTAGCATTTGTCGACATCAGTTCTTCTCATTGTGCCCTAGCCGAATTCCTTCCATCTCTGCCGACTCCTCCCTCTTCCTCATCTGATCCTTCAGATACTTCTACATCATCAGTTGCCGGAAGAGAGGATATCGAGTAGGTAAGGCTTATTGGGTATTTGGGATTTGATTACTTTAGTTTTGCCCTAATTTGGGAGTTTGGTATCAGATCTCTAATTTTGTTAATGGGAAGTTCTGGACTTAGGTTAATGTTGGATGTGGATTCAAGCATCACCATTTGTAGGGAGTTAATTGGGTTTCCAGCAGCTACTCGGTTATGACAGCCTCTCCATTCAGTGGCTACTGGTTCCTACGACGACTGTGAATCTAGGTAAGATGTAGGGTAACAGATCTTTGTTGTAGATGAGAATGTTAGGATCGACGGTCGAGGCTAGAGAGGGGGGGTGTGAATAGACGACCCCAAATTCACGTTTCTTCTTACAATTTTAGTTAGCGCAGCGGAAATACAATGTAGAAATGAAACAAAGAATAGCAAACCTTAAACTCGACGATGTAACGAGGTTCGGAGATGAAACTCCTACTCCTCGGCGTGTCCGTAAGGTGGACGAAGCCTATCAATCCGTCGGTGGATGAGACCCCGGAAAATCGGCTAATAGAAACTCCTTCTGGGTGGAGAAACCTCGCCACAATCCCTTTTGCAACAGCAATAAAGGAGTACAAGAAATAAAACAAGAAACAATGGATAATCTGAATGTAACTACACTCTACCAAGTTTGCTTGCCTTCTTCTCGTCGACTAGAGTCCGTTGATGAAGCAGCAACTTCACGGATGATGCCAGCAGCAGCTGATCAACCAGTCGAGGGAAGCTCACACGAAGGTTCAGCAAAGAGGAGCTCAGCAAAGCTCAAATCGCAGTGAGAAGGAAGAAGAAGAAGCACTGTAGCATTCAGTTGATCGAACCCTTCCCTGTAGAAACCCTCTTATATGAACCTGCGAAGAAGACAAAGAAGACACAGAGAGAAATCTAGCCGTTGTGTCTCAACGGCTAGACCTGGACCGATCAGGCTCCACCCTGATCCGTCCAGACCTTCTCTGATCGGTCTTGGGGACCGATCAGGACCTATGCTGATCGGTCCCCAGACCGATCAGCACGCTTCACAGAGAGTTGCCGAACTCTCTGATCGGTCTGTGGACCGATCAGGACTCAGGTGGATCGGTCCACAGACCGATCCCCCTCTTTCTTCTCCCGATCTTCTTCGCTTCTGTATGATTACTGATCGGTCACCAGACCGATCAGGTAATTCACAGAAACACACTGTTTGGTTACTGATCGGTCACCAGACCGATCAGTCAACCAGCGTATCACTGGATCGGTCACCAGACCGATCCAGGTTTAGAGCTCCCAGCCCTAAACCCTACCTGGTCTTGAGAACGAGCTACCGAGCTCTCTCAGATCTAGTCCGGAGAACGAGCTACCGAGCCCTCTCTGACTTCCCATGTCCGGTCCAGAGAACGAGCTACCGAGCCCTCTCTGACCTAGTCTGGAGAACGAGCTACCGAGCCCTCTCCGACTTCATCCGGTCCAGAGAACGAGCTACCGAGCCCTCTCTGACCTAGTCCGGAGAACGAGCTACCGATCCCTCTCCGACTTCGTCTGGTCCAGAGAACGAGCTCCCGAGCCCTCTCTGACTTAGTCCGGAGAACAAGCTACCGAGCCCTCTCCGACTTCCACGTCCGGTCCAGAGAATGAGCTCCCGAGCCCTCTCTGACCTAGTCCAGAGAACGAGCTACCGAGCCCTCTCCGACTTCGTCCGATCCAGAGAACGAGCTCCCGAGCCCTCTCTGACCTAGTCCGGAGAACGAGCTACCGAGCCCTCTCCGACTTCCCATGCCAAGCTTCCATACTTGGACTTCTCCCGTGCCAAGCTCCCTGCTTGGACTTTTCCGTGCCAAGTCTCCATACTTGGACTTTTCTCGTGCCAAGCTCCCTGCTTAGACTTTTCCGTGCCAAGTCTCCATACTTGGACTTTTCCCGTGCCAAGCTCCCTGCTTGGACTTTTCCGTGCCAAGTCTCCATACTTGGACTTTTCCCGTGCCAAGCTCTCTGCTTGGACTTTTCCGTGCCAAGTCTCCATACTTGGACTTTTCCCGTGCCAAGCTCCCTGCTTGGACTTTTCCGTGCCAAGTCTCCATGCTTGGACTTTTCCGAATCAAGTCAACTCAAGTCGGGTCAACCAGGTCAACCTTGACCGAAGGTTGCACCCACAATCTCCCAAGTTTGTATTCTTGTCAAACATCAAGATACAACTTTTCTATTTTCATCAAACATCAAAATACAACTCGAGTCAGGTCAACTCGAGTCGGGTCAACCAGGTCAACCTTGACCTAAGGTTGCACCAACAGAGAAGTGTTAGCAAGAATTGTTAACTTGGATTCATGTGTAGGTTTTAGTGTAATCGAGTAATGGAATGATTAGGGTTTTACCCTAAATTAATTTAGAAGATTTTATTTAGCTATTCGTTTAAATTTGTAGCTAAATAAAAATGTACATTAAATGGTTGACACAGGATTTTGACGCGAGATGAGTATCTCGATTATCGGATTGGACCTTGTCGATTGGAGGCGGGTACTTTGACTTATGTCTTTTGATATGCATACTAATGTGTTTAACATATAGCATGATTGTGTTTCCATTTGTTTCGGTTGGTCACTACATGATCTATTACATGTTTGCTTGTTTACTCGTTATGCACTGCATGTTATTACTTACCTGATCATACCTGCTTTATAGGTAGTGACCCAACCATATGATACATTATGTTCAGGACCTAGGGTTTATTTGATACCCTATCTGTTTGTGTACCTTCCATCTGATACATTGACTTGTGGTACACCTTTTATTTATGTATGGATCATGCTATGCTATTCGTGATATTGCCATGTTTAGTGTCATGCATCATCTTGCATGATTGCATGCTGTGCGATTGTCTGCTCCATTATTGTTGAGCACATCGTCAGTTACATGTACTGTACACACCACCACTCATGGGTTAGTGGTATATCGGACTTGTGTGTTAGGCTTTGCTGGTCCGGTGACTCAGCGTGGTAGCCGGCAGAGCTCTGTTTGGCTCCGTTGGTTTAGTGTAGCAGTATGGCAGGCGATTGGACTTTGTTTGGCTCCGTTGGTCCGCTCATGGGTAGTGTGACTCAGCGTGGTAGCCGGCAGAGAGTCCTCCCGTCATCGTCGGGAGATGAGAGCATTGCGCTCCCCATTTATTATTTCGGTAGGAGTATGTGTGTACTCCAACAAAGATCCCGTCCACTCGGTCACTCATCAGGGGCAGTGATGTCAGAGTGCACGGTTGTCACAGTTCTACCCACTCGGACTCACCATTGTGTGTGAGATGGCTGACTGGCGTCAGGGGTGACCATGTCATTGGCATCATATGCATGATGCACTTATTGCTTGTGTTTGCTGCATTTACTTGCTACATTTATATGAATGCATATGATTGACATGCATACAGGATTATGACACTCTCGGTCTGACGACCCAGTTATCTTTATACCTTGGTCCTGGTTAGTACAGTTTCTCCTGTTTTTGTTTCAGTTGCATTTATTCTTCTCGTATTCAGGAGACTGTACGCATGATTAGTGTTGTCTGTTATTTACTTTATTATGCATATCAGTTGTACCTGCTGAGTGTTGGACTCACCCCGCCTCCACTGTTGTATTTTTTTTCAGGTTGAGGATGTTCGGAGCAGTTCCAGTCGCTAGTCCCCATTGCACGTAGTGCTAGTCCTCTGCTGATCACGAGTTGTTGTTTTAGTTTTCTCTATCAGACTATGTTTTGGTCTTGTAATGTTTTACTTATGGATCTTGTATGAATTTTTATCGTTGATGGATTTTGGTATGATTTGGATATGTTTTACTCCATGCCTGCCTGGACGGCAGAAGAGGTGAGTTTGTCGGATTTGTGTTTTATGAGTGTAGTGGAGTAGGAAAAATCGGATTTGAGCTTTACGAGTGTAGTTGAGTAGGGTTGTTTTCGAGTCATCATATTACTGTTCTATTTGTTTACTATTAAACTGTGTGGTTGTGTCAGCCAGAGGCTGAAATTGATATTAACTGCGTGGTGATTGTTTTATTATTGTTATTATTCCAGCCGCATATGGCTGAGGTATATAGTGATTGTAGAAAGTTTCAGATTGTCCGCCGTACAGGAGAGATGCTACCAAAATTTCTTCGGACAGGGACTCCTCCGGGACGTGACACAACAAATAGTCTTTACCAAGGTTTTCAAATATGTTTTTGAAATTATTTTTCAAAACCAATTTCCAACCATGATCTTTGGGCTAAATCAACATGACTTGTACACTTATTTTCCCCATGATTAGATTGTAAGGTAATAGGTTGCTAAACACGCAAACGCGCAGCGGAAAAACATATTACCCCAGAAGATCCATGCGAAGGGAAACAAAACTTTATACTAAGTTAGATCTAAAACATGATGAAGTATACCTTTCGTGCGTGCTCACGGACTCCCGACAGCTCGGATCACTGCACAATCTCACGTTCGCGCCTCTACGGTATCCACACGAACAAGTGTTCGTTTGTCTCACAAACTCACAAAAGGAGAAAGGTTGTGCTAGCAACCTTAAAGGTGGATATCGGCCAAGGAGAAGAGGAGCACGAAGAATGAAGATTAAGTCCAAAAACGAAGAGCAAAAAGCTTATGTATTTTCATCCAATGAAACACTTAATTAGCATTAATGACCTTAATGAGCATTTACACTTCATTAAGGACCAAACTTGTAACTCTTCATTTTGAATGAGTGTAACTCCTCATTTCAATTTCGAAAATTGAATAGGATAAATAATCATTGAATTTCAAAATTCAATGATTATTTCCATTAATCTTCACTTGAGTCTAACTCAAGTCTAATTCACTCGAGTCTAACTCAAGTCTAATTCAATCGAGTTTTACTCAATTGATCTCATGCAATTCAAATTCAATGAATCACTATTTCATTAATTCGAATTGACTCCTTGAGTCTAGTTTGAATTGGACTAAATCCAACAATTAGATCCACTTGAGTCCAACTCAATAAGTCCAATTCAGATTAGACCTAATCCAATGATTCATCATATGAACTCATCTCTAAATCTACTTGTTCTTTGTGTGTGACCCAATAGGTTCTCGTAACGTTGGCAATGTACCTAAATCAACATTTAGATATATAAGCAATGAGTGGCATCTAGCAAGGTATCATTGTTACCCAAATGACGAGAAGGTCAAGATCCGACCTAACATGTCCGTGGCTATTATCTTGTATGACTTTGCCCCTCTATCCTTGATATCTAGGTTGATCAATGAGGCATAGACCGTGTCATCCTCTTATCAACCTTTGTGTTTCTTGATCTCTAAGTAGACACACTCAATCAAATAAACTCAATATCTCATATTGACTCATTTGTGCATGACCATACTTTCTTGTGTCCTACTAATCAAGGGGCCCACCGATATCACTTCCGTCATATGGAAGGGATAGATCTCATCTACATCACTCATATCCCTCCGCATAATTCATTGCTTACCCAGTGATCGACTTTATTGTCCACTTTGTTACAGGTGACATTTGCCGATACCAAAGTACACAACTCCTTATGTAGGGAACCGTAGTGACTTCAGGTCCAAGGACTATTTATACCAATAGTCACATAAGAATGTTTATGACACTCATATAATGATCCATGAAATATTCTCATTGCGGATCATTCAGTATATATTCTCTAATATATACCCATGTGCCAACCTGATATCTCATATTCACGACTTATGAGATTAAGTCATCCGTTGACCTACATGCTAGTCTCAACGCATTAATATTGTCCTTGTATATTAATATTTGACTAGAAATAGTTAAGAGTAGTGTTCTATATATGTCTACATATCTCACTATCAATTCAACTAATTGATATGTTGTAGATAAGAACCTACTACCCAATGACATTATTATATTTATTTAATTGGCACTGAACTGAAATAAATATAATAATCAATTTTTCCTTTTATTTATAATGAAATATGATACAATAATGTGCCCTTTACAATCATCTCATAATTGACACTAGGGTTAATACTAACATAGATAACATATAATTTATGTGTTTTGATAAAACTAAAACTTAAATAAAAGCACCAAATCAACATCTTAAGTTGTGTTCATCCTTCTAACATCTCACTATTGGGACCTTGATGCTGCTAGAGGGGGTGAATAGCGTTTCACCCAAGTCGTCACTTCCTACACTTGTTAATACGCAGCGGAAAATAAAATACAAACTAACAAGAAGAAAGCTAAATCCTATAAACAAAAAGGAAAGATAATAGACCAACACAAATCGTAACACAAGGCATTTACTTGGTTCAGAAATTAGGGCTCCTACTCCACGACTATCTATAAGGTGGGCGATCCTGATATGTCGGTGGATGAATCCCTGAAAAATCTCCGGCTAGCTCAATCTCCTTGTGGGTGGAGAAACCTCGCCATAATCTTGATCACGTACACACGGATCACACATAGGAGCTTGGAAGACTACTAATAGGGGTTAACCACCTCTATTTCGTTAACCATGTCCAAGTACCCCGAGCTCTATTAAATAGAGCTTAGAGGAAAACACCAAGCTGTTTTCCCACCACTAGTCAACTGGTACAATCACCAGTTAACTGGTCCTAAGTGAAATTCGACCGTTGTAAGACAACGGTCGGCTACCAGTTGACTGATGAAAACATCAGTCGATTATTACAGTACTGCTACAGTAACACTAAAGTTTTACCCTGAATTTAGTCTCTCATGCACTCGTCCTTGCTCACACAACCTAGACCTAGCCTTCTAGCCCCCTGCATTAGCCTCGCGTCCCTCGGATGCCTCCCTATCCTTCACATCTTGCCTTCTAGAGCTTCCATCGGCCTTGTCATTGTTGTCAGGTATTGCTTTGCCAAGAGGTCGCGCCTTTGGGACTTCATCCATTGCCAAGTCACACTTGGACTTATGTTGTTGTACCTGTATCCTACACACTCACAATGCATATCAAATACAACAATAAACCTAACTTAAATATTTGTCCAAACATCAAGACCTAGGGTTCCAAGATTACTTCAACAATCTCTCCCATTTTGATGTTTGGCAACCCGTTTAAATTAGGGAAACATAAATGTAATAACAATGTAAAGTAACTAAGTAAATCACACATGCATTAACATGGAATCTAACCCTAGGCTCCCCCTTCACCTAAACTCCCCCTTGAGCTAAGTTTTCTTACAAGGATATGTAGGTTTCCCACTTAAACCAACACTTCTCCCCCTTTGCCATACATAAAAAAGAGCTCCAACAATATCTCAATTAATGGACTCTTTGACCTCTAATGACCATAAACATCATGTATTAATCCCCCATAAAATTACATACATGTATATCATCCTTTTGGTTAACTTCTAATGCTGAAAAATAGTTTCAGACTGTATCAATTGATTGACATTGGCCCCAGTTGACTGCCCTCATAAAAACGAGCTTACAGAGACATTCTGTGTTAAAAAATGTTGTTACCAGTCGGCTGGTATAAACCCTAGTCGACTGACCTCATCAAAATGAGCTTACAGAGACATTCTATACTCAAAAATACTGTTACCAGTCGACTGGTACTTTATTTTAGCAAAAATCAACATTTCCGACCCAACTTCAGAATTACATTAGAAATTCCACAAACCTCCAAAAATTCTCAAATTTTGTGGAGATGTTTGTTTTACCAATGTCTACTTGGTAAAAATATATACAAAAATATATTTATCACGGATCCTAAGATTGACACAAACTCGAAACTATCTAAATGGTTTAATTGAACCTTGACTTAAAGTCATAGTTTTGGTTTTCTCTTGATGTATCTGTCTATACTAAACCATAATACATCTCTAGCATTAGTTTATATGACATCTATACAACAAAAACTAATTTTTATGTAATATAAACCCAAATCATATTTTCATGCATGAAACTCAATCCAATTGTGCTAATTTCTTAGATTTGAGACTCAAATCCGTCTCCAAATCACTTTGGCACATTTGATGACCCATCTTGAGTCCCAAGCATGGTCCGTTTGAGATTCATTTATCATATATCCCAAAGACTCTTTGAGATCTTAACCTTAGGGCTCTTAACTTTAGTCACCTCCCTAGGTGACTCATCCACTATGGCTAGGCCACTTCGGTGCACCTCGGGTGACACTTGATCTACAAAATTGACTTTTCTAACCTTAGACACCTTGTTTATGGTTAATTTCTTCTTATCCTTAACCTTGGACACCTCATCCTTGCCATAATTATATGCAACCCTTGTATATTTCTTATCACGGACCTTGGATGACTCTCCCTTGCCCTTTGTCACTCCTCCCTTGCCATAGTTATGTGTCACCCTAGCACTTGACCTCCTCATAGCATGAGAGCGACCTAATTTGATATTTTTGGATTTTTGACCACCCAAACACATGTCAAGTCCTCTAGGTCCAATAATGAACCTATCTAGGACTTTCTCCATTTCTTCAAGCCTTACCTTCAAGGCTTGATTTTCCAATTCTAGGGTTCTAATCCTAGAGTCAGCATGCCCACCTTGCGCATCCCTAGACCTACCCACCTTCCTAGTCATATGTCTCCATTTCTTGGGATTAATGCTTAGATTTTCACCCACTTTCCTTCCCTTAGGAAAAGTGGTTTGGATCTTATTAGGTTTACCCTTAGTGTATGATTTCTTAGGGTTATCTACCGTGTTAACCATATACCTATTGATGTGGTGATTAGGAGGGGCCCCACCCTACTGCCATGATGGAGGTCAAAGTCAATGGGTGGGCAGTGTTAGCCGATCGGGCGAGTCATACGTTGATTAGGGATTAAGCACCGACCCATCGTCTTCTACACAGGGAGTAATCAAATCTACGCTCAAAGGACGCGCAGAAGCTGAACAGAGCGTCTCCTCCCCTCGGTCTAGCAGCAAACCCGACATCAGCTGAGCACGCAGACAGTAAACTACCCACCAAGCGACTATCCTGCTCGGCCCGGCAACGAACGACACTTGGACAATGGACTCTCAGCAGACTGTGCAGGGATAGGGGAATTCTAGCCAAGCGGCCATTTTGCTCGGCCAAGCAACAAACATAGCAGAATATCTTTCGACATCCTTTTGGGAGCTAGTGTCGCTAACAGGCGGCATGGTCAGACAGAAGATCGTACGATGAAAGTTTCCACTGTCACTTCAGAGATATGCTCGGCCCGTTAAGGTACTGTGTCAGGGACACTTTACTGATATATCTTTTTAAGGAAAGCTTTGAGATGCGTGCTCGTCTTGGAAAGCATGCACATGCGCTTCCGGGGCTCTATATAAAGGGGGTCCAAGAATCGGCGAAGGTATGCTTTTCTCGCGATTTCTACTATTGCGCTACAGTTTTTTATTCTTCTCGCTTCGTCAGAGACTAACTTGAGCGTTGGAGGGTCATCATCGGGGACCCCTTCCCTGGCTAGGCATTGACGTTACTTATGTTGCAGGAGGGAGTGAAGTTCACCGGAGGTCAGCAGGAGCGCCACGTCTCCAGCATCCATCTCTTCGACTTTCGAACAGGATTATATTTGGCGCAGTCTCATGGGAACGTCACCTGAATCTGAATCGAGAAGATGGAAGACGCTCGACGACTAACCACTGTGACACTCACTCAAGAGGAGCTGGAGATGCTTGTGCAAGCATGGGCAGCAAAAATGATAGAGCAACAATAACAAGAGTTAGCTGATCGACCAGCGTCGCAGCCTGCAACATCGGCGGCTGATAGGCGAGCGGGGCAAGAAGACCGAGCGGAGTAACTCTCCGTATGGAGCAGAACCGAAGGCCGACCGACACCCAAGGGGAAGCGCCTCCCGCACCGATCCCCTTCCATCGAGCTCTGCTCCAAACCCCCTCAAAGATATTCCAAGCACATCAAGAGCGGGGATCATCTTCGAATGATGCACCCGTTTGGGATACGCGGAAAGGAAAAGTGCCCCAAAGCACTGCATCTCCCGAACGGATCAACATGAAGTTCTCAGAGGAGATCTTACAAGACCCTCTACCTCGATACTACACCTCGTTGGCGATCAGGACGTACAATGGATCGACCGACCCAGATGATCATCCGGATCGATTCGACTATGAGGCTACGCTACACTAGTACACGGATAGAGTAAAGTGCAGAGTCTTTCTCACGACTCTCTCCGAATCGGCGCAGCACTGGTTTAGAAGACTGTCGGACGACTCGATACGAAGCTTCAAAGACTTCTGAACCGCCTTCCAGCACCACTTCGCTAGCAGCTGACGCTACCAGAAGACAAGCGTCAGCCTCTTCATCCTAAAATAAGGGCCCAAGGAAGCGCTCCGAGCATACATTCAGCGCTTCAATCAAGTGTCCATGGACATCCCCTCAGTCTCGTCTCCAGGGCACATGTCGTACAGCATGTGGCGTCAGGTCGGCCCAAGGCGCCGAAGGGCAAGGTATGTACGCCTATGTTTTGTTCATTCCACCAGTCGACGACATACAACACACAGGACTACTAAGGACTAACGCCAATCATCAGCCGATCGACCCCTAGAGGATATCGTCGTTGCTCCCCATCTCCTGATCGATGAGATCGTCACTGCTCGATTGAGCGGTGAGAGGAAGAAAGAAGGGAGCCCGAGCGCCATTGCCATCAGCGAAGGGAGAAAATTGATCCCTCCAGGATTCCAACTGGGCGCAATAGGTCATCCATCTGGGAAGAGGAAAACATGAACAACGCTTCCCAAGGAGAGATAGGTATGATCGTAGGAGGGCCGACCAACGGAAACTCCAACCGAGCCACGAAGTCATACGCTCGGTGGTTGGAGATCCATGCCGTGGGGTGCAGTAAAGAGAAGGTCGAAGGGCCTGAGATCAGTTTCGGCCCCAGCAATTTGGAGGGTGTCGAAATCCCTCATATGATGTTCTAATTATCTGAACGGTGATCGCCAACTACACCATTCACTGGACCTTCGTCGACACGAGGAGTTCAGTGAACATCATTTTCAAGCAGGCATTCGATCAACTGTAGATCGATCGCAGCGAGCTACTGCCCATGGCGACCTCGCTTTATGGATTCACAGGCAACGAAGTTCTGTCGATCGGCCAAGCAAGGTTAGCCATCTCGCTGGGAGAAGAGCCGTTGTGGAGGACATAGACTACTAACTTCATAGTAGTAGACACGCCATCAGCTTTCAACGTCATCTTGGGCCGACATGCCCTCAATGAGTTCCGGGCAGTGGTGTCGACCTACTGCTAGAAGGTGAAGTTCCCGGTGGACGATCAAGTGGGCGAGGTCAAAGGCGAGCAACTGGCTGCTCGATGTTGCTATGTGGAGATGGTCAAGACCGAGGCCAAAGCCGCTCAGAAGACTCCATGGCTAGAGGTAAATGCTATCATCGAAAAACCTCACACTTTAGTATATGAAGAAAAGAATGAGGTTCAAATCCACCCTAGCTGGTCGGAAGCCACAACCTTCGTTGCCACTAACTTGGAGGAGGAGAAGAAGGCGGAGCTGGTCGCCTGTCTCAAACAGAATCACGATGTGTTCGCTTGGTCGACACATAAGCTGCTCGGCATCACCACGACCATGGCCCAGCATGAGCTTCACGTTCGACCGGACGCTTGATCGGTCAAACAAAGAAAAAAGGATTTCAGCGTCGAGCAGAACGTGATCATCCGGGTGGAGATAGAGAAGCTATTGGAGGCTGGCCATATCAGGGAAGTCCAATTCTCGAGCTAGCTAGCCAATGTTGTGCTAGTGTCCAAGCCAAGCAACAAGTGGTGAGTTTGCATCGACTTCCGTGACCTTAACAAGGTTTGCCCGAAGTGTTGGGATCTAGCTCGCTAAACACGCAAAAGTGCAATGAAAATTAACTAGATCCTCTATCCAGCAGATCCATGCAAAAGGAAGAAACATTGCCAAAAACAATCTATACTAAGTTACATGATAGGATTATACCTTTGTTGCGTGCCCTTCACAATCCCGACAACAACTTTTCTTTTGGATCCAGATCTCAGCGCGATCAAGCATCCACGCCTTTACGGTATCCACACAAACACATCCTTCGTTCGTCGCACGAACGAATCCTTCGGAGAAGAACCATCTTCTTGTGCTAGAAAGAAACATTGTTCGGCCAAGGAGGAAGATTCGGCCATGGAAGGAAGAGGAAGAAGAGGGAGATGAAGAGTCACCATTCTCTTCACTTATCAACTCTTATGAAAAATTCATTACAAAAGGCTATTTATATTCATCCCATGAATACCAAGGGTCTTTTGTATCTTTGTATTCCTCTTAATGGGTTGGATTTATTATATTGAATTAATCATTAATTCAATAACCCGATAAGTCTAACCCATTGAGTCTAACCCATTAATCCAAAGTGGCTAATTCGGATTGGACTCAATCCAATGAGTGGGTTCATTTGAGTCTAACTCAATGAGTAACCCAAAAGGCCTAATCATCTCATGATTGGCTCTTAGGGCTAATTACTAACACGAAGGACTTCTATCTACTTTCCAGGATAGATCAAATGGTGCACTCGACGGCGGGTTGTGAGCTAATCTTCATGCTTGACGCATATCAATGATACCACCAGGTGTCGCTCACCCGCGAAGGTCAAGAGAAGGTCAACTTCATTATGCCCGATGGAACATAATGCTACAACATCATGTCATTCAGACTGAAGAGTACCAGAGCCACCTACCAGAGGCTAATGAATAAAGTGTTCCAACCGCAGATCGATCGTAATATGGAGGTATACGTCGATAAAATACTCATCAAATCCCTCCGAGCTGCTAACCTATGCGCAGATATTTACGAGACTTGCGGGATGCTAAGGGCATATGGAATAAAGTTGAACCTGAGCAAGTGCCTGTTCAGTATAAAGGGTAGTCACTTCCTGGGCTACATCGTCACCAAGTGAGGCATCGAAGCTAATCCGAGCAAGGTCCAGGCTTTGCAAAACATGCCTCTGCCTCGAAATTTGAAGGAAGCTCAGAGGTTGACCGGTCGGATCATGGCGCTATCTAGGATCATATCCAAGTCATCCGATCAAAGCATGCCATTCTTCAAGATACTGCGCCGAGCTACAAAATTCCAATGGGACGCTGAGTGCGACCAGGCACTGGAGGAGTTGAAGGAGTATCTGAACTCACTGCCTATGTTAGCCAAGCCAATCGCGGGTGAGCCGCTTTGAATCTACTTGTCATCTAATGAGCATGCGGTCGGGTCAGCTCTTGTTAGGCAGAACGACCTGGAGCAGCAGCATGTATATTTTTTAAGCCACATATTAAAAGATGCTGAATCCCGCTACACTGGTCTCGAAAAGTTAGCTTATGCATTGGTACTCGCCGCGCGGAGGCTTCGCCCGTACTTCTTGGTGCACTCAATAATAGTGATGACTAACAGCGCTTTGGGAAGAGTCCTCCTCAATCCAGAGGCGACCGGACGATTGATTATATAAACAGCAGAGCTCAGCGAGTTCGGCATCCAGTATCAACCCTGATCGGCGATCAAGGCTCAGGCCTTGGCAGATTTCGTCACGGAAGTCCAGAGTGATGAGCCGACAGCAACATGGAAGATATATATGGGCGGCTCGTCCACTCGGCAAGATAGCGAGATTGTCTTATTGCTCATCTCACCTAGGGAGGATCAGGCACATCTGTCCGTTTGCCTGGACTACAGAGCCACTAATAACGAAATAGAGTATGAGGCGCTGATAGCTGGCCTACAGGCAACTTGACACGTGGGAGCAGTTAGAGTCCTCATCCACTCGGACTCCCAGCTCGCCGCCCAGAACCTATCCAGGACCTTCGAGATAAGCAACGCACGACTAAGGCTCTATGCAGAATCTTTTGAGAAGCTGAAGGCCAACTTCCAGGAGGTTGTTGTATAGAAGATCCCCCGATCGAAGAATCAAGCGGCGGATGAGTTAGCGAAGCTAGCCAGTTTGTTAGTGTCGATCGTCGTAGGTCAGTCAATCGAGCAAGTCTCGCTTATGGCACACGTCGACCGAATGGAGGGAATCACCTTTCCGAACGATTGGAGGACGGCTCTAACAGAGTTCTTGTGTTCGGAAGCTGCACCTGCCGATCCAAAGGAAGCTTGCTTGCTAAAGAAGAGGGTTGGACGGTTCACACTGATCGACGACCAGCTCTACAAGAGGGCCTTCTCCCGACCCCTCCTCGAGTGCATCGGACCAGAAGATGTCGAGTACATCCTGAAGGAGGTACACCAAGGCTCTTGCGGAGGTCATCCGGGCGGCCGCGTGTTAGCCCAAAAAAATACTTCTAGCCGGATATTTCTAGTCGACCCTCCAAGAGGATGTTGCTTGGACGGTGGCGACTTGCTTATCCTGCCAGAAGTATCACAACCTGCCGCACCCACTGACCGAGGAAATGAAAGCATCCACGGTATCATGCTCATTCGACCAATGGGGCATGGACATCACCGGGTCTTTCCCTATGGCGACCGGCCAATGAAAATTTCTACTTGCGGAGGTGGACTACTTCTCGAAGTGGGTAGAAGCTGAGCCATTGGCAAAAATCACCGAGCTGATGGTCATCAAGTTCATGTGGCAGAACATCATTTGTCGGTTCGGCATCCCACGCCGGCTCGTATTAGACAATGAAAGGTAGTTCGCTGGCCAGGGACTCAGAAAATAGTATGAAGGCTATGACATCCAACAAGCCTTCACTTCAGTAGCTTATCCGCAGGGCAACGGGTAGGCCAAAGTCACCAATCGGAAGATCCTCAGAGTCTTGTGTGCTCGGCTCGACCACATGGGAGGCAGCTGGGTCGATGAGGTCCCCAGTATGCTATGGGCTCCACGCACAACTCTGAAGGAGGCGACTAGTGTGACCCCATTCCAGTTGGTATATGGCAATGAAGCAGTGATCCCCGTGGAGGTCAAAGTAGAATCCAACCGAGTGCAGCACTATGACGAAGGAAACATCGAACGGAGGCTGATGGAGCTCGACTTGGTGGACGAAGCAAGGGCCAAAGCCATCGTTCGACTAACGGCATACCGGCAGCGAATGAAGCAGAACTATAATAGGCGAGTGATCCCGAGATCCTTCCAGGTCGACGACCTCGTTTGGAAGAAAGTGAAGTCGGTCGGCGACATCGCCAAGCTCGAGGCACCATGGGCAGGACCATTCAAGGTTGTGTAGAAGCTCCGGTCGGGTGCGTACTATCTGGAGGATGAAGATGGGAGGTAGCTCGAGAGGCCGTGAAGCGCAAACCATCTTCAACCCTACAGGGCTAGATGAGAGGTGCGCAAGTGAATCCTATACTTTGTATCTATCGCGTGTTTGTCAAACACAGGGCAAAGTTTGAATAAAAAAATAAAGGCCCCTAAGTGCATCTCTCTTATTAGTCAAGTGATGACCTTAAATCTAGGTGTACTAGTCTCCACCAAATCGTCGAACAGCGACATTAAACGTTAGTCTCCACCAAATCATCGAGCGGTGACGTTTAATGCGAGTCTCCACCAAATCGTCGAGCGGCGACATTAAACGAGAGTCTTCACCAAATCGTCGAGCAGTGACGTTAAACTCTTGTCTCCACCAACGGTTGAGCGACGACCTTAAACTCGGGTCTTCATCAACAATCGAGTGGAAACTATAAACCCTTGAGTCAAAGACTCTCACACCGATCGACCAGGTTTGAATTGTATTTAAGTCACAAGCTCAGTGTTTGGATCTCATATCTCCCTCATCAGGGTCGAGTGGTCTTCACTGGTCTCGAACCAGCTTATTGGATCTCATATCTCTCCCGTTCGGGGCTGAGCAGTCTTCACTGGTCTCGGACCAACTTATCGGATCTCATATCTCCCTCATTCAGGGTCGAGCAATCTTCAAAAGCTTACTGAGCAGACATGCATCGGGGAATAGCCAGCCAAAAATCTGAAGTCTTCAGAATAGGGCGATCGTTCGGCGCTATTTTTTAAAATACTCTCCGAGCTAATCGGGAAATAGGAAAATGATGAGCGAAGCTAAGAGATTTGGCAAATAAGCAGGATGTGAAAAAACATACAAGGAGGTAAAGCCCGTCCGAGCGGACGAGCATCCATTTCAACTTCAGAAATTTTACAAAACTTGAGGACTACACATTACAGGGCTCTGCCTCACTCGAGATAATCTAGTACGTCGTCGGGTAGCACGACTGTAAGCTTGTCCCGGCTTATGACCTTGCTGGTCATAACGGTCGGCAGGTGGCCCCCTCATGAAGCTAATCGATCGTCCCCTCGATCGCCAAGTCGAATAGTCGAAGGGGTCGGTTGGTGACTTTATCGCAGAAGGCGTCCGAACGGATGTAGGCTAGCCTCATGGACTCAAACCTACTCCCTTCAACATCTTGATAAATCCTCAATGCCACCCGGGAGCCCTCCAGCTCATCCTTGGCGGTGGCAATTTGGATGCGAAGGGATGCTTCTTCCACCGAGCGGTTGTTCCGCTCGACGATCAGTAAATCTTCAGCCTCCTTAAGCTTTTGGGCAAGGCCCCGGGCCTCTTTGTTCTTCTAGTCCAGATCGGCGATGGCCCGATTCTTCCTCACATTCGCTGACTCGATCTTGTTATCAAAGGTGGCGACCTACTTATTTAGCCGCTCGAGCATGGTGGCCTGCCCATCGCTCTTTACCCGTTCGGCCTCAAGCAGCTTCTCGCTCTTCTCTAGAGTGACTTAGATTCGAGCCACCTCGGCATCGGTCTTTTCTTGAGTAGCGGAGGATTGGCCGCTCGACGCCTTTAGCTGCTTAACTTCCTCCTCCAGAAATACAAGCCTATGGCACATGGCCAGGCTCTCTATCCAGTACCGCGGACAAGCAAAAAGGAGTTTGTAAGTATCGATCGGAGGTAAATTATGAATTTACATTGAAGTACTTACTCCAGTGGACATTTGGGCATGATTGTTCACAAGGGCGTCCGGAGGCATCATCGTCGCACGGGCTCAGGCGTCCTCCCAGATTTTGGCGAGCGGCCCCTATATGATAATCTGGTGCTCAGGGCCTTAAGATCCAGTGCTTGGCTCGTTGCATTCCTCGGTAGGCAGGTGGAGGATTGCCATGATGTGGCGTTGACCGCTCGGGGCCAACTGCGCCGAAGTCGGAGGACCGGACGACCAAACGACCGGGAGGTGGATGCTGGACTTCTTTACCTTTGATGTCATCGAAGTCGGCGACATCAAGGCCACCAGTGAAGCGGCTAGAGTCCCTTGTGGCAGCTCGGCAAGGGACGACGTCCGATCAGACGACGCGGAGGCCACCGTCTGTTGAACCAAGGCGGGGGTCAAAGTTTCAACCCGCTCGACTGGCTGCGCCGCCAAAGTAGCAGAACGGGACAAAGGCTCGGCCCGTCGCCTCTTGCGCTGTTCAGTGGCACGTCAAAGGAGGACGAGCCCAATGGTTCCTTAATGGGAATAATGGGGAATTGCTCAGCCGGAGGCTGTGAGCCCGGGGCGGCTCCTCTGCTCAACGCATGGCTAGCCTCGCCTTCTCCCACCACCACAGTCGTCTCCTCGCTTAGGCTGAGCGGATCTTTGTGGGAGCCGACCGATTGCAGGCCTCAACTCACCAGCTCTTCAGTGGCCACTGCCTCGATCATGGTGTCCTTAAGCTTCACCTTGTCGTCCATATGCGCTCGCATCATGACTTCGACTGCAAGAGAAAAAGAAAAATCAGTTAGCATCAAAGGAAGAGGTAAAGAGGCTTCATACCAAGGCTGGTCGACAGCCGGGTGCAGATCGAACACAAGTAAAAGATGTACAAGACACCCTCCAGTAGCAAGTTATGGATGCCATACTTCTGACGGGCTAGCATGGAGGCTACGTACAAGTAGTCCGATTGGCTCTTGTAACTTTTCAGAGGGGGCTGAGGTGCCACTTCGAGCTGCCAGCTGGTCGGGAAATATGACCGCTCGAGAAGGCGCATGAAAAAAAAGTATTCCTTCCAGTGCTTGTTGGAGGTCGGCATCTTATCAAAAAAGACTAGACTAACTCGCAACTGGAAGAGGAAGGTCCCCGGATTGGATAATTTAGGGTACTAAAAGTAGTGAAAGGCCCGGGGGATAAGGGGTATGTCGTGCAGGTGGAATAAGATGATGACTCCGCACAGCAGCTGAAAAGAGTTCGACACAAGTTGAGGAAGGGAAATGCGGAAGTATTTACAAACTGCTAGAATGAAAGGAAGAAGAGAAAACCGCAGACTGACAACAAATTGGTCGCGGAAGAAACAAAGGTAGTCGGTCGACGGGAAATTGGACCGATCGGACGGAGAAGGCAAAATGATCTGATGATCGGAAGAAATTTCAAAAACCTCGCGCAGGCTCTCAGCGTCACCCCCATCAAACCTAGACTCCATGGACGAGTACCAGAGTCCAGGGATAGGAGCAGGCGGCTGAGAAGAGCTGGCCATCGCAAGAACAGAGGAACAAAGCGAAGAAATGCAATCGAAGGGAAAGAGAGATCGTTTGAATACTGTCGGAACAAAAAGAAAGGCCAAATCAGATCAAAAGCAAATGCAATGGGGAGAGAGCTTATGGTAAAAAGGAGCACCGAGAAAGCAGAGGTTGTCGGAGGAGAGGCGCATAGGGCGAAAGAAATGACACAGCGGACTTATAAGGCTCAGGCTCGGCTGACCGAGGTCGTCCGATCTAGGTCGCGGAACCCCAGGCCAAAATCTCACCGTTGAATTCAAACTGTCAAACGTCACATCATGCCTGTCGTGTCAGGCGTACGGCGGCTGTGGGCGTGGCATGTGGCGCACCATCATAGGTCGGCAATTAAGGAAGACATGGGAACATGTTCAGCCTTAATGAACGGGGATTTTCATGATTCCCAAGAAATCTGGGTGGCGTCAGCCTAGCCCACGCTCGCCCGAGACATCCCGAGGAAAAAGTGCTATATGTGCAAACCTTTGTTCGTCCGATTGGATCGAGGGAGTGTGCTTATGACCGAGCGGCAAGTTTAAAAAGACTGATCGGCGAGGATCGGGTCTATCCTAATCCGAGTCCATATAGCGACAAAGGTGGATCGAGAGGGAATCAACTCACATAATTGTCTAGCCAATCGGACTACAGCCTCCTTCGACTAGACTTAAAGGGAAGGCTTATGATGCGGTGATTAGGAGGGGTCCCACTCTGCTGCCATGGTGGAGATCAAAGTCAACGGGTGGGCGGTGTTGCCCGGTCGGGCGAGTCATACGCCGATTAGGGATTAAGCACCGACCCACCGTCTTCGGCACAGAGAGTAATCAAACCGATGCTCAAAGGATGCACAGAAGCCGAGTCGAGCGGCTCCTCCGCTCGATCTAGCAGTAGACCCAGCATCAGCTGAGCACGCAGACAGTAAGCTACCCACCGAGTGACTATCCCGCTTGACTCGGCAACGAATGACACTTGGATAGTGGACTCAAAGCCGAGCAACTATCCCACTCAGCTCGATAGCGGACTTTCAGCCGAGCGGCTATCCCGCTTAGCGTGACAGCAAACGGCGCAGGGATAGCGGAATTCCGGCCAAGCGGTCATTCCACTCGGCCAAGCAACAGACACAACAGGATATCTTTCAACATCCTTTTGGGAGCCAGTGGCGCTGAAAGGCGGCATGGTCAGACAGAATATCGTACGCCGGAAGCTTCCACTGTCACTTCAGAGATATGCTTAGCCCGTTAAGCTACTATGTCAGGGACACTTTAGTGACATGTCTTTTCAAGGAAAGCTTTGAGATGCGTGCTCACCTTGGGAAGCATGCACACGCGCTTCCAGGGCTCTATATAAAAGGGTCCAAGCATCGGCGGAGGTATGATTTTCTCGCGATTTTTACTGTTGCGCTACAGTTCTTGCTTCTTCTCGTTTCAACGGAGACTGACTTGAGCGTCGGAGGGCTATCGTCGGGGACCCCTTCCCTGGCTCAACACTGACGTTGCTTGTGTTACAGGCGGGAGCGAAGTTCACCGGAGGTCAGCAGGAGCGCCACATCCCCAGCATCTATCTCTTCGACTTTCGAACAGGATCACCTATCATTATACCTAAATTTATAATTATGCATGGGTACATAATTTTTAATATTTCTAACAAGCATGAAGAAATTTGAACTTGGATTAAACTTCAAAATAGGGATTACCTTCCCTTGTACCTTTGAAGCTCCTACTTGACTTGAGCTCCTCTTCTTTTCCCATTTCTTTAAATGCGCCAATTTCTTGAGCTCTCCTCTGCTTGGGCACTTCGTGTGGTAGTGTTCCCACTCACCACATGTGAAACACCTAATGTGTTCTTCTCCTTGAATCCATCCCTACAACCCATGTTAGTTCTTAAAGTAACTTTACCGGGTTTAGGGATTACCTCCTTTACCTTTTTGAGCGAAGGACACCTACTCTTGTAGTACCCTATCCCACCACACTCAAAGCATTTGATGTGGTCCTTTGTGCTCTTCTTGGTAGTTAAGGTGGATAGTTGAGCTTCCAAGATTTCCTCTTCCTTGGATTGCTCTTCTTCTTCTTCACTTGAAGATGTGGGTGATTCCACTTCTTTCTCCCTTGAAGATGTGAATGATACCTCCTCATCTTCCTTCTCCTACTCGAATGTTGAGCACGTGTCAACAACCTATTGGTCTTTTTCCTCTTGGACCAATGAGCCCTTCTCCTTGGGCTCCTCCACTCCTTGGAGTTTTATAGGATCTTTATGAAATGCAATTACCTTTTCCATAGGTCACTTGTATTCTCGAATTTACCTACACTCACTAAAACATTAAGGGCAATAAATTCAATAGAATTTTCATTACCTCCTTATCCGCCTCTGATTGCTCCCTTTGCTCTTTAGTCCAATATCGAGGATGGAGGCGTTTTCCCTTCTTGTCTGTCAGAGCTTCGAATGGATCCTCCAATGCCATCCAATGTGTTGGTGCGGGAAGCATCCGACGATCGAACTCGTGTTTTGATAATGGCAAAGGATTCAAAGTTAAGGTGTATTGTATTCTAACAAGTCTACTTGAGGTTTTCAGGAAAGTCCTAGCTGTGGTTAGGCAAAGGGAAAAACCCTAGGGGGTGGTAACCCTAGGTCATAGGGGGTGGTAACCCTATGCGGAAAGTCTTGGCAGGTCGATGACTTCAGGCAAAAAGTCCTAGGGGGTGGTAACCCTAGGTGGAAAGTCCTGGTGTCGGAACCAGGTGAAAGACTGACTAGCCGGGAAGCGGATGTCTAGCAGAAAGTTCGGAAGCGTCGAGTGCTGAGCAAAAGTCCAGTCGATCTGGAGGATCATACTGGCAACAGGTAAATCTCCTGAGTGGAGTAGGTGAGGACGCGTTCCCCGTAGAGGGAACAGTAGGCGTCGGGTCGACCTAGGGTTTCCGGTATGGAAACCCGAAGTCAGACTCGGACAGTCCGGAGACTATCAATACTTCATTTGTCATATTTATTATATTATGTGCTAACTTTGTGCTGCAGGATAGTGTTTGGGACTAACGTATCTTGCAGGTGCAAAGAAGCAACCTAAAGCCTCGGATGAACAGTGTCCGAGGCGCCTTCATGGAGCTTGGAGGCGCCTCAGGTGCAAGGCTGGAGCTGGCTGTGAGAAGCTGTTCAAGGCGCCTTGATGAACAGTAGAAGGCGCCTTGAACAGATGAAGGCGCCCTGTGAACATTGGAAGGCGCCTTGAATCTGTGATAAGATTCGACCAGTTCGCTCCTCATCTCCGCGGCTGACTCGGCTTACTCAAGGCGCCTTGGGTAGCATTCAAGGCGCCTTGAACACTATTTATAAGGGGGTTCGACCAGCAGCTTTGTTCAACGAATTCCAAGTCTTCTTTCTTCAACGTGCTGCTCCGAAAGACTCCCGGAAGTGCTGCTACAAGTCTCCGACGACCCAGAGCTCCAAGATTTCTCTTTTCGTCGTCGGTATAGATTTCTTTTATCGCATTTCTTGTAATACTTAGTTTGTAATAATCGAGCTTATAGTTGTTGCCCACCGGAAGCGATCAAGGATCGCGGGCCTTCGAGTAGGAGTCGCCTTGGGCTCCGAACGAAGTAAAAATCTCTTGCGTCTTTGTGTGTTTGTTTTTATTCCGCTGCATTAACTCTTACGCTTTTTACGATTCCGATAATTGAACGAAATAGCCGTGAGCGCTATTCACCCTCCCTCTAGCGCGTCTCGATCCAACAATTGGTATCAGAGCGGGGTTGTTTTGAATTGGTGCAACCACCATCCAAAACAATTTTTTTTCGTGGTATTTTGTTTCGGAGTCAATTAGAAATTAGCTAATTAGCTAAAATTCTAATTCTTTTCTAATCAGTGTTGCTCAAAGTTGGTCAATACCACTTGAGCTCGTTTTTTTTTTCTTCTTCCTCCCGCACTACTAATCCAAGACTCAGTCTTGGAATAGATCTTTTTGTTTTTATTTTTCTTAGATCTAAAATGACTCAACAAGAAGGATATAGCACTGTTCGTCCCCCACTATTTTCCAGAGAAGACTTCGGATATTGGAAGGAGCGAATGGAGATATATCTGAAGATCCAGTTCGACACCTGGATGATAGTCAAGACAGGACTACAACTACCAACTGATACAGATGGTAAGCCTACATCCTGTGAGAACTGGGAGCCAACCTTTATCAAAAAGGTGGAAGCCGACGCCAAAGCTACCTGCACCATTCAGTGCGGTCTTACCAAAGAAGAGCTCAACATAGTCGGGCTCGTTCTCTTCCGCAAAGGAACTCTGGGAGAAGCTGATCGAACTCCACGAGGGCACCACCGACACAAAAGTAAGTAAAAGGGATTTATTATTTAATAAATTGTATAATTTAAGAATGCAGGAAGGTGAGACAGCGAGCCAGCTTCATGCGCGCATCCAGGACATTCTCAACTCTCTTCATGCGATTGGACAGAGAGTCGAAAATCGGGACGTCATAAGGTATGTGTTAAATTTGTTTCCAAGGAGTACATTGTGGGCATCAATGGTAGATGCCTACAAGGTCTCCAAAGATTTATCTTCCTTAAAGTTAGACGAGTTATTTTCTGAATTTGAACTTCATGAACAAACTAATGCACAGCCATCCGAGAAGGGTATTGCTTTAGTTGCAGGTACGAGTCGAACACGGGAATCAAGAGCACGGCAAAAAATTGAATCAGAATCAGAAGACGAACCCGACTCAGAAGATTCAGAAGATGAACTGACCAGTGAACTCGTGAATCTTGTGAAGAAGCTCTACAAGAAGAAGAAGGGCTTCAACAAGAAAGATCTGAAGAAGGCAGTTCAATCCAAGGAGGCCCAACCGAACTCAAAGGTAAAGTTCGAAGTCACTTGTTACGGGTGCAACTAGAAGGGGCATATCAAAGCCAACTGTCCCAACCAAAAGGAGGCCAAAAAGCAAAGAAGAAAGAAGGCCCTGAAGGCAACCTGGGACGAATCTTCTTCGGAGGACGACGACGATGAACTTGATCAAACAAGTCTACTCACACTGATGGCCCGGGACCAGATCATCGAGAGCGAGAGCGAGTCAGAAGCCGAGTCCAAGCAACGCCACGGATCCGCATCCATTTCAGAAGGGCCAGACTCCACTGTAAGTATTCCAAGGCTTAATAATTTAGTTAATTACTTACTTCGCAAACTAGCTAAGTCAAACCTTAGGATTAAATCACTTCTAAAGGAAGTAGCTGTCCTTAAAGAAGTGACAAACACTAATTCCTTACCTGATCAAGTTCAAACTGGAAATTCAACTCAAGTTCAAAAACTTGAGGAAGAAAATTCTAGTTTGAAAAATCAGGTAAAAGATTTAAAAAATACTTTAGAAAGGTTTTCTCTGGGATCCAAGAATTTGGACCTAATTCTTGGGACACAAAGAGTCGTCTACAACAAAACTAGGCTAGGATATAAAAGTAAAAAGAAATATAGAACTTATTTATCCTTAATAAACAAACAAAGTAGTAAATCAGTCCAAGCATGGGTCCCCAAGTCCAAATTGATCAATCAAGTTGGACTTGGCCAATACTGGGTTCCGAAGGATCAAATACACTATCTCGATAGACCATATCGAGGCTATGATCCAGGGAAAGCTAAAAGGAAAACGATCTTAAAAATTCAAAATTCAAAATTCAAAATCAAATTAAGAATTCGAAATTAAATTATAAATTCTAAATTCTAAATTTAAAATTCAAAATCAAATTAAGAATTCGAAATTAAATTATAAATTATAAATTTAAAATTCAAAATCAAATTAAGAATTCGAAATTAAATTATAAATTCAAAATTCAAAATTTGAAATTAAAATTAAATTATAAATTCTAAATTTAAAATTCAAAATCAAATTAAGAATTCGAAATTAAATTATAAATTCTAAATTCAAAATTCGTAATTAAAATTAAATTATAAATTCTAAATTTAAAATTCAAAATCAAATTAAGAATTCGAAATTAAATTATAAATTCAACATTCAAAAATAGATGGTGGATCCAAACTAGCTGGCACCTCCAACTGAACTACCCGACAGGGTAACTGAACCTAATTTATCCGAAATGGGAAAAACAAGAGTAGATTACCCGGCAGGGTAATTAAGGCTAGTTTAAAAAACGGGCTAAGTTTAACTTGAACCACAGTACCGGTGAAGTTTTTGGATGATAGTACATTAGGGAAACTTGGGCATCGCATGTCTATGAAGATATGGCTTCGACCTGGTACATTTGGCCAAGTGGAACTGACCGAAACTACCCTTAAATGGATCCCAACTAGTTAGACCAAGGTTTAGTATTAAATTCAATGGGTAGGACTATTTGGAAAACCTCGAAGGCATGGTTACTTTAATAAGCTCCTTGTGACTCACCATAGCCCAGAAGTTTATCCAAAGAATGCTTACTTGTTGAACCCAAAGCTAAACCTGAATCTAACACAAAGTTAAACCAGATCCTTAAATTCAACAATAATTCATCTCACAACAATTATAGGATTCCCTGATTGACAATTTAGATCGGGTGAGATGACTAAGAAATTAAAATTAAAATAGACTTGAACTTAAATCAAGTTAATTAACAATTATTTTTAAAAAAAAACTTAAATTTCAAAATTGTTTTGAAAACTTAAAATTTCAAAATTATTTTAAAAACTTAAATTTCAAAATTGTTTTAAAAAACTTAAATTTCAAAATTATTTTAAAACTTAAAATTTCAAAATTATTTTAAAAACTTAAAATTTCAAAATTATTTTAAAACTTAAAATTTCAAAATTATTTTAAAAACTTAAAATTTCAAAATTATTTTAAAAACTTAAATTTTCAAAATTATTTTAAAAACTTAAATTTCAAAATTATTTTTAAAAAAAAACTTAAATTTCAAAATTATTTTAAAACTTAAAATTTCAAAATTATTTTAAAAACTTAAAATTTCAAAATTATTTTAAAACTTAAAATTTCAAAATTATTTTAAAAACCTAAATTTCAAAAATGATTTTAAAAACTTAAAATTTCAAAATTATTTTAAAACTTAAAATTTCAAAATTATTTTAAAAACTTAAATTTCAAAAATTATTTTAAAAAACTTAAATTTCAAAAATTATTTTAAAAACTTAAATTTCAAAATTATTTTAAAAACTTAAATTTCAAAATTATTTTAAAAACTTAAATTTCAAAAATTATTTTTAAAACTTAAATTTCAAAATTATTTTAAAACTTAAATTTCAAAATTATTTTAAAAACTTAAATTTCAAAAATTATTTTAAAAACTTAAAATTTCAAAATTATTTTAAAAACTTAAATTTCAAAAATTATTTTAAAAACTTAAATTTCAAAAATTATTTTTAAAAAACTTAAAATTTCAAAATTATTTTAAAACTTAAAATTTCAAAATTATTTTAAAACTTAAAATTTCAAAATTATTTTAAAAACTTAAATTTAAAAAATTGTTTTGAAAACTTAAAATTTCAAAATTATTTTGAAAACTTAAAATTTCAAAATTATTTAAAATATATATAATAAATAAAGGGGAGGGCGCCTCATGGAGGCGCCTCCCACACTGGAAGGCGCCTCCAAGAGCGGCGGGAAAGTTCCCGCCGCATCAACTTAAGGCGCCTCGGATCGATCCGAGGCGCCTCCTAAACCTACTCAAGGCGCCTTAAACACACTTAAGTCGCCTTCAATTCCCAGCATTAGAAAACGAACAGATTCCTTCTGTTCGTTTTTTTTTGCCGACGCCAAGCACATCTTCCGCGTGTGAATTCTAGCAACGAAGGCGCCTTCAACCCACTTAATCTTCCCTCAACACTTGGCAATGCCTCCTAGGTATAATCCCAATCCTTCCCAATCAAGTTTTACGTAAAATTTCTGCTTCTTTCTGTTAATTTTTGGCAAAATCATTGAAATTAGGAAGCGCCGACACGTTGATCCTAATCCAGTTAGACTTCCATCAGCAGATATCAGATTCCCTACTATACATCTTAGGGATACCTTTGCTAATTACATTTTTGAACCTATCAAACCTAGATATGTAAATAGGACCTTTTATACCCAGTTTTGTCAGCCATCTATCCAAATGATAGAGCACTATCAACTGGACCAATTGGTTTACTGCACTGATACAGTAAACCAGGAGTTATGTGCACAGTTTTATCACAACCTTGAGAGGGTTGATGATAATAGGTACTCTACCAGAGTTGTTGGCGTTGACATTGAGCTTACTCCCACCTTGCTACGCACCACCCTAGGACTTAGGGTTTCAGAGTCTACCTTCTTATGCTACCCCAGTAGGGACCTGCCATTTGGCGATCCTTACTCCCATATTACGTTAGATACTATCTACACGTATTTTTTCGGGGAAGAGAGACCTGCTGGCCTGACTGAGTTCAAGTCAGTCTCTCTTCGGGTTCAGGACTATGTGATGTATAGGGTCCTGACAGCATGTATTTTGCCGATCTCATCCCGGGATGTTCCGAAGATGAGACCTTCACACTCATTTTTCCTGTACGCCTTGTGTCATCGATTTGACATCGATATAGCCTTTCATATGTTTCAGAACATTATTTGTGCATCTGGGACAGTCACCTCCAAGATAGTACACATGCCATACTGTCATATTTTGACTCGCTTCTTTTCGACCATAGAGGGCATAGATGTGACCAGGGGAACAGTTATTCCTCTAACCATATATGACGAGTTAGGATCCCGCAGTTGTAGACTAGCCAGTGCTGATATCACCGCTGATGGAGTTCTAGCCTGGACAGGACGACCACAGCCAGCGGTTGCCCCTATCGCTCCAGCAGCCGAGGATATACCAAGCGAGGGAGAGGAGTGGGCTGACTTCTTAGCTGAGGATCTCTTCGCGGATCCCTCCGCGTCTGCCGGGCCATCCACCTCAGCTGGACCTTCGACCTCTGCCTCACTCACCGTCGAGGACAGACTTGCTCGACTCGAGGTCGAGTCCATTCAGACACGACGGATAGTTCTCTCCATTCGGTCCGAGATGGCTGCCGGATTTACATCCCTCCGTGACGAGATACGACGTCTAGGTCAGCCAGCACCCGAGCAGCCCCATGCACCACCTCCTGCTGATGACCCGCCAGCTGATGCTCTTTGAGTAGATGATCCTGACAGTTGATATGACCCTTTTATGCATTGTACTATGGAGTGTTACCTATGAACATCTTCACTTCACTATCTGTTTATTTTGTTAGACCTTCTTGAGATGATATGTACTTACTTGCATGCTTAGTCAGTTTCACAAATTCTGGGTTTACTTATCATCTTTCAAAATCTAGGAAAAATAAATTTCAAAATTCCCAATTTCCTAGTTTTTTCAAAAGTCTGGAATTAGCCTAAGCAATTCCCCTAGAAATCATGTTCTCCTAGAATTAAGCCAGAGCATCTCACAATCACCTAGGCTTACTTTGATTGTGTTTGAAAAACATAGAACGACGTGAGATGCATAGGGTACAGCCTGGACTCAAGAACGCTTATATCTGTGCATCGATATGAGTCTTGGCGTTAAATACGCAATATACATTAATCAAGTTAAGTCTTCCAGCTCTAGTCAAATCTAACTGGATCAAATCAACTTGACTTGACTAACCATGTGTGTTGCCCCATAGGCAGTCAGCAAGTAGCTAAAAGTTAGACAGTTGGTAAAAAGACACTCAGTTTTCTGATTAAGCATGTTTTGATCATTAGGGCTCTGATACCTAGTAAGTTTATTGAATATGACCTTCACCTAAGTTTACTATTAACCTAAGTTTTCAAATTCAATACTTTTAAAGAGCTAAGCTAAGTTATGATCTTATTGTTCAAATCCTTGTTGAGCCTAGAGTTATGATCTTAACTTTGAAATCTAACATTAAAAATTCCTACAGAGTTTTTTTTTAAAAAAACTTAAGTTAAATAACTTTTCTCCTAGCCTTTAAAATCTATCAAAAAGATACATCTTTTCACTTAGCTATAAAATAAGAAATGAATGTTAAGTTATTCAAAAGTCTATTATTGCTTATTTTTCTTTGATATATGGCAAAGGGGGAGAGTAGCAAAATGCAAATGTAAAATTCAAATTTAAAAGGGGGAGCAATAGTTAAGGGGGAGCCTATAGTTTATTTTAGCAAATTTGCTTTGGTTAATGTGTTCATCTATACTTAGCAAATTTGCCTGTGTTAAAAATGGTTATCTATTCGTTTGTTTACTTAACTTTGAATTTGAGTTGTCATAATCAAAAAGGGGGAGATTGTTGGTGCGGGAAGCATCTGACGATCGAACTCGTGTTTTGATAATGGAAAAGGATTCAAAGTTAAGGTGTATTGTATTCTAACAAGTCTACTTGAGGTTTTCAGGAAAGTCCTAGCTGCGGTTAGGCAAAGGGAAAAACCCTAAGGAGTGGTAATCCTAGGTCATAGGGGGTGGTAACCCTATGCGGAAAGTCTTGGCAGGTCGATGACTTCAGGCAAAAAGTCCTAGGGGGTGGTAACCCTAGGTGGAAAGTCCTGGTGTTGCGAACCAGGTGAAAGACTGGACTAGCCGGGAAGCGGATGTCCAGCAGAAAGTCCGGAAGTGTTGAGTGCTGAGCAAAAGTCCAGTCGATCTGGAAGATCATACTGGCAACAGGTAAATCTCCTGAGTGGAGTAGGTGAGGACGCGTTCCCTGTAGAGGGAACAGTAGGCGTCGGGTCGACCTAGGGTTTCCGGTATGGAAACCTGAAGCCAGACTCGGACAGTCCGGAGACTGTCAATACTTCATTTGTCATATTTATTATATTATGTGTTAACTTTGTGCTGCAGGATAGTGTTTGGGACTAACGTATCTTGCAGGTGCAAAGAAGCAACCTAAAGCCTCGGATGAACAGTGTCCGAGGCGCCTTCATGGAGCTTGGAGGCGCCTCGGGTGCAAGGCTGGAGCTGGCTGTGAGAAGCTGTTCAAGGCGCCTTGATGAACAGTAGAAGGCGCCTTGAACAGATGAAGGCGCCCTGTGAACAGTGGAAGGCGCCTTGAATCTGTGATAAGATTCGACCAGTTCGCTCCTCATCTCCGCGGCTGACTCGGCTTACTCAAGGCGCCTTGGGTAGCATTCAAGGCGCCTTAAACACTATTTATAAGGGGGTTCGACCAGCAGCTTTGTTCAACGAATTCCAAGTCTTCTTTCTTCAACGTGCTGCTCCGAAAGACTCCCGGAAGTGCTGCTACAAGTCTCCGACGACCCAGAGCTCCAAGATTTCTCTTTTCGTCGTCGGTATAGATTTCTTTTATCGCATTTCTTGTAATACTTAGTTTGTAATAATCGAGCTTATAGTTGTTGCCCACCGGAAGCGATCAAGGATCGCGGGCCTTTGAGTAGGAGTCGCCTTAGGCTCCGAACGAAGTAAAAATCTCTTGCGTCTTTGTGTGTTTGTTTTTATTCCGCTGCATTAACTCTTACGCTTTTTACGATTCCGATAATTGAACGAAATAGCCGCGAGCGCTATTCACCCCCCCCCCCTCTAGCGCGTCTCGATCCAACACAATGGTCCTAATCCATTTGGAACCAAATCTCCAAGGGTGACCTCCAATGCCCGAAGTCTTCTCGATCACATGGAGGAGGGATCCAAATATCCCATCCAAGTAGACCTTCTGACTCCATCTTCCTCTAACGCTTTGCTCCCTTGACGATTAGTCCATACAAGAGCGACCCGCTCTGATACCACTTGTTGGGACTTTGATGTCCCTAGAGGGGGTGAATAGTATCTCACCTAAGTCATCACTTCCTACACTTGTTAGTACGCAACAGAAAATAAAATACAAACTAACAAGAAGAAAGATAAACCCTATAAACAATAAGGAAAGATAACAAACCAAAACAAATAGTAACACAAGGCATTTACATGGTTCGGATATTAGGGCTTTTACTCCATGGATGTCCATAAGGTGGACGATCCCGATCCGTCAGTGGATGACTCCCCAGAAAATCTCCGGCTAGCTCAATTTCCTTGTGGGTGGAGAAACCACACCATAATCTTGATCACGTATACATGAATCACACATAGGAGCTTGGAAGACTACTAATAGGGGTTAACCACCTCTATTTCATCAACCATGCCTAAGCACCCCGAGCTCTATTAAATAGAGCTCGGGAGGAAAACACTAAGCTATTTTCCCGGCACCAGTCGATTGGTACAACCACAAGTTGACTGGTCCTAAGTGAAATTCGACTATCGTAAGCCAACGACCGACTACCAGTCAACTGATGAAAACACCAGTCGACTGCTATAGTAACACAATAGTACTACTACAGTAACGCTATATTATTACTACAATAACACTAAAATTTTACGTTGAATACAGTCTCTCATGTACTCGTCCTTGCCCACACAACCTAGACATAACCTTTTAGCTTCCTCCATTAGCCTCACGTCCCTCAGAGGCCTCCCCATCCTTCACGTCTTGCCTTCTGGAGCTTCCATCGGCCTTGTCATTGTTGTCAGATTTCCTTTGCTAAGAGGTCGCACCTCCAGGACTTCATCCATTGCCAAGTCACACTTGAACTTACATTGTTGTACCTGTATCCTGCACACTCACAATGCATAAAAAATATAATAATAAATCTAACTTAAACCTTTGCCCAAACATCAAAACCTAAGACACCTAGATTGGTCCAACACTCATGTACTTGTATCTATATGCATCAAAACATATACAAGCCAACTTATTGTCTTTGTGAGATGTAGATATTAGTTTTCCCTAATCTAAGATATCATGTATTTCAAACTAGGCATTTTAAATTTTGATCATTCACCTAGATTGTTATTTAATAATTAATGTCATTATTCTTAATCACAAGAAATTAAAATAATGCATGAAAATGATTATGACATACATCAAATATATATTTTTCTAAAGAAAAATGATCATGAATAATGATGTATGTATGACATTATATATGACATTTTTCATAAACATATATGAATGTTAAATATGATGTCATGACATATGATGGGTACACAAACATGTCAATTTTAACATAAAGAAAATACCTAGACTATTTATCTAAGTATAACTAACTAATCGCTAAATTTAAAATAATCCTTAATTGTCCTATCCCCCAAAGAAATTGCCAAAATTCTAATTTGATATTTCTTTGACTTCTAACCTGATTCTGTCCAAAAGTCAATGAGATGGAAAACTGGGGATGTGGCGCTCCTGCTGACCACCTATAGACTCCGCTCCGCCCTACAACACAGATGACGTCAGTGCCGAGCCAGGGAAGGGGTCCCAGGCGTTTTCCCTCCAATGCTCAACTCAGTCACCTGCGATGAAATAGAAGGTGGAGCAATAACAAGAATGAATAGTGTAGCACGAATAATGTCTATTGCATACCTCTGCCGATGCTTTGACCTCCCTTTATGTAGAGCTCCTGTAGTGCGCGTGCATGCTCCCTAAGGCGATCACGCTTCCCAAAATTTTCCCTGAAAAGACTTGTCAGTAAAGTGTCCCTGACACAATACCTTAACAGGGCGAGCATATCTTTGATGTGGCAGTGGAAGCTTCCATCGTACGATCTTCTAGTTGGTCATGGCCGACGTCAGTGGCACTAACTCCCAAAAGGATGTTGAGGGATAACACAGCGAGGTAGTTGCTAAGCCGAGCGAGATAGCCGCTCAGCTGGGACTTCGCTGTTCTTGTGTCGCGTCCGCTTGGCTGGAATTCCACTGTACCTGTGCCATGCCCGCTCGACCAAAACGCGACTGTGCCTGTGTCATGTCCGCTCGGCCGAAACTCTATTGTGCTAATGTCGAGTCTTACTGTCTGGCCGAGCAATGTAGTTGCCCAGCCCGGCTTCTGCACATCGTCTCATCCTTCATCTAGCGTCCAATACACGATTGAGCGTCAGTCATTTGACACCTCCCCATGTCAAAGGCGGGATCGAACCGAGACCTTCTCCTCACGGTCGGGACATGATTGCCTGACCGACCGATGATATCTGAGTGTTGACCTGATCATCTAATTGGCCGATGATATCTGAGCATTGACCGCCTTGACTTTGACCTCCATCATGGCAGCTATCCTTCGTAGGGTGGGGCCTTTCTTATCACCGTATCACATATCTCCCCCTCAAATCTGGTCGAAGGAGGCTGCAAGTCCGACTGACTAGACAAATTGTCGAATGATGCTTTTTACCTAATCGGCTTCGACACTCTTTGGTTTCTGATCGGACTAACGTGGCCCTCCTTGTTTCACCCTGATCGGCTTAACAAGCAAGTCAACATAACCTAATTGTGCCAATTTAATTAGGTTTAAATCTTCAAATTTTGGCACGTTTTACTCTTCTAAAAAGTAAATATTAATCTTTCATTTTCAAGGTGTAACAATACCTTAAAAATGTCCCAAAGTGTCAATTTTACTAAGGTTGGGTTAACTACCCTTTCAATTAGAGTTGACACTCTCTAAATTCATTTAGGGTGTAGAGAGCACACTCTTAGAAATCCAAAACCACTCATTGGTACTCCTTGGATTCTCTAGGTATTCATTAGAGATAACATCTCTTAATACCTTCCTAATGACCTTTCTAGGCTTCTTTGAAGCCTTAGTCATACTAGTCTCCTCAAAGTCAACTCTAGGGATTGCTCCCCTTGTAACTTTCACTTGACTCCTAGACTTAGGGCTAGTTTTATAATTATATGGAACCCTATGGTATGAAGGCACATCTTTCTTGCTTTAGGTTTGTATCTCAAACCCCTACAACCATTGGATGAATCTTGCCTATTTTGACCTAGGTTTTTATTCTTAGACCCTTTTTCTTCATTTGTTATTTTTCTAAGGGCCCTCTCTAATTTTTCAAGTTTTGACCTCAAGACTTGATTTTCCTTCTATAAATCCTCAAACTTAGATTTTTCATTTATTTTTTGTGAAAATTTCTTTTTAGGTATATATATATTTTTCTTAGATTTCATGCCTAAATCATTTTCTACCTTTCTATCCTTAGGTAAAGTAGTGTTGGTTGGTCCTAGGAAGATCGTACTAGTTCCACTGTATAAAAGTTTTATACAAGTGTCGAACCTTTCCTAACAACCTATTGTGTTCTTTAGAAATTAAATTCGGAATCGCAAACGAAACTTAACATTATTGATTCCAAATTTAACTTATCTGTTCTTTTAGGTTTAGACTTGGATCTCAAACGGAACTTAACATTATTGATCCAAATCCACCAATATTATAAATTCAATTAAATATTTATTTCGGAAATCAGCTCCCAGGTCAAACATGACGAGACACTTGGCCTTCTTGGGTATGGGAACATCCACCACTGCCTCGATAAAGCCTCTTAACGAAATTCAATATTTAATTTCCTTATATAACCTTAGGTTTAACCAAAAACAACAATCGAATCACAAATTTGAAAAACAAACAAAACACAATATCAAAACATAAAACTAATTGCCTCTTGTGTTGGTATTTCAAAAACCATACAAAGAAAACAAACTAGTATAATGCGGAATAAAACAACTAGTTATATCTTTTCTTTGTTAACAAAAATCTCTTGATCTTCTATTGTATTCCTCTCCTTCTCTTGGGCATTGTGTGGGTGATGATCTACCAAGAAGAAATCCAACCGAAGCCCTCTTCTTTCTTCCAAGTCTCAACCACCAAGGGATGCCAAAATAGGAAACTTTCTTCTTCTTTTCTCCTTCTTCTCCAAGTATGCCGCCGGCCCAAGAGTTATTCTCCTCCAATCAAAGTTTCGGCCACCAAGCAAGATGAGAGGAGGAAGTGCTACGAATAGGACTGGCCCTAGGAGAACAAGCAAAGGAGAGAACAAAGAAGGATGGTTGGCCACAAGAATTAAGAGAGGGAGAAATAGAATAGGTTGTTGTGTCTCATGAGGCACCCTCTCCATTTCTTTTATAATCCTTGGTCTTGGCAAAAAAAGGAAAGTTTTAAACATAATCAAAACTTCCTTAATTGTGGTCTCCCTTTAAAAAAGAAAATTTTAACAACAATTAAAATCTCTCTCTTTTAAATTTCCTATTATACATGGCAATAAAGGAAAATTTTAAAAATTAATCTCTCTCTTTTAAATCATGTAGACATCTACAAAAAAGGAAAAATTAATTAAAACTTCTTCTTTTAAATCATAGTTACAAAAAAAATTTTAAAATTTAAAACTCTCTTTTAAAAATCATGTGGATGGTTACCAAAAAGGAAAGTTTTTAAATTTTAAAATTCTCCGTTACCCGTCACCACCATGGTAGGCAACTATCCTACCATCGAAAGTTGATAGGGCAGAAATTTGAATGATGCATCGCCAGCACGAGGGTCGGTGCGATCCGTCAAGTTACCATGAATCATCAGAACAACGGGCAAAGCCCGCATCAACCTTTTATCTAATAAATGCATCCCTCCCAAAGGTCGGGGTTTGTTGCACGTATTAGCTCTAGAATACTACGGTTATCCGAGTAGGGGCATACCATCAAACAAACTATAATTGAATTTCGTCCAAGGCTAAATATTGGCGAGAGACCGATAGCGAACAAGTACCGCGAGGGAAAGATGAAAAGGACTTTGAAAAGAGAGTCAAAGAGTACTTGAAATTGCCGCGAGGGAAGCGGATGGGGGTCGACAGAGTGCTCCGGTCGGATGCGGAATGGATCTAAGCCGGTCCGTTGCTCGGCTTGGGACACGGACCGTTGCAGGCAACGCTGGCGGTCCAAGCCCGGGCGCATCGCGCGCTCGCGGCATATCGCCAGCGCGGTCGAGGATGTGGCGCGCGCCATTGGCGTTCCACCCGTTGGCACCCGCGCGCCCAAGGCATCGGCCAGTGGGCTCCCCATTCGACCCGTCTTGAAACACGGACCAAGGAGTCTGACATGCGTGCGAGTCGGTGAGTTCGAAAACTCTGACGGCGCAAGGAAGCTGATTGGCGGGAGCCCCTCTCCGCGGGGGGCGCATCGCCGGCCGACCTAGATCTTCTGTGAAGGGTTCGTGCTGGAGCATGCCTGTCGGGACCCGAAAGATGGTGAACTATGCCTGAGCGAGGCGAAGCTAGAGGAAACTCTAGTGGAGGCCCGAAGTGATACTGACGTGCAAATCGTTCGTCTGACTTGGGTATAGGGGCGAAAGACTAATCGACAGGGCAGCAATAATGGATCAATTGGATTTACCTTCAAACTATGATATATTATCGATTGATCTTAATGAACCTGATTCTGATGCTATATGCAGTTTATCTGAAGGAGAAGCTGGTCCACTCAACTATGTCAAATATGCACTAGAAGATTTACAATGGGAAGGGGTCTTCATGATGGGAGATGAACAATGCGGCTGGAGATCAAGAATTTATGTAGGTGATGTTATGAAAAATTGCCAGCATAATTGGGAAGAAAACAGCATTATCTCAGAAGCTAAGTATCTATACTGCACTATTTGTAAAATGATAACAACAGATACTATGCGAATACATTGCATTCAATGCAAAATGACGGCATGTCCCTCTTGTGCTAAGTACTACCTTATCCGAAACATTCAGTACAAAGAAAAGCCTATTATTCCGCCATACCAGAAGCAGGAAGAAGTCATCTGTGAGTTAATAGACTATACACAACATTTACAAGCAAGTCTAATCAAGCAGAAGGGAAAATCTATTATTATCAACACTGATGACGAGGATTCTCAACCGGAATTCTTGCCTTTTTCGGAACGGAAGGAGAAGAAGGTTGCATTTGAACCATTACCACCAGAATTTCTTAAAATTCAACGAATTACACCAACGGCAAAAATTCCTGAAAGAAGAAGCTCTGGAGCAACAGGGTATGATTTATTTATTGACCAATCAATAGAAATACCTGCAAAAGAAAGATCACTTGTAAAAACAGGCATACGTATGGAATTTCCGAAAGGCTATTATGCTAGAATAACAGCAAGATCTGGAGCAGCTCTAAAACGAAAAATTGATATCGGAGCAGGAGTTATTGACTCAGATTATAGAGGTGAAATTTATTTACTAGTCATTAATAACTCTGATGCATTATTAATTCTGAAAGCAGGAGAAAGTATTGCTCAATTCATTCTGGAAGCAATTATAACTCCTTCTATAAAAGAAGTTGATGAATTATCAGAAACAACAAGAGCAGAGGGGTCCTTTGGTTCTACAGAAGTTTCTACAGAAATGGCATTTTCTGCACCAGCAAAATCTCTATTAAACCGTCTATATAATATGGAAATCATTTTACATATTTCGGGGATTCCATATACAAAGGTACAAGCTATACTAGATACGGGTGCAACAAATGTTGTATATGCCAGGATGCATTGCCAAAGGAAGCTTTTGAAGATATTAATTACAAAGTTATCTTTTCGGGCATAAATTCACAGCAGGAAACAAAAAAAAAGGTCAGAGACAGTATGATGACTATTAGTAACCACAAATTTCGAATTCCTTTCACTTATCAATTACAGATGAGTTTAAAGGATGGAATTCAAATGTTACTTGGATGTAACTTCATCAGAACTGTAGCAGGAGGATTGCGAATTGAAGGATCGGAAATAACCTTCTATCGGAGTATCACAACAATAAATACTACTCCTTGTTGGTGCGGGAAGCATCCGACGATCGAACCTAAGTTTTGATAATGGCAAAGGATTCAAAGTTAAGGTGCGTTGTTATCTGACAGCTTTTGCTGAGTGTTTCAGGAAAGTCCTAACTGTTGTTAGGCAAGGTAAAACCCTAGGGGGTGGTAACCCTAGGTCATAGGGGGTGGTAACCCTATGCGGAAAGTCTTGGCAGGTCGATGGCTTCAGGCAAAAGTCCTAGGGGGTGGTAACCCTAGGTGGAAAGTCCTGGTGTCGCGAACCAGGTGAAAGTCTGAACTGGCCGGTGAAGCGGATGTTCAGCAGAAAGTCCGGAAGCATCGAGTGCCGAGCAAAAGTCCAGTCGATCTGGAGGATCGACTAGTATGTAAATCTCTGAGTGGAGTAGGTGAGGACGCGTTCCCGTAGAGGGAACAGTAGGCGTCGGGTCGACCTAGGGTTCGGAAACCCGAAGTCAGACTCAGACGGTCCGGAGGCTGTCTATACTTTATTTTATGTGTACTATGCTAACCTTGTTTTGCGGTATGTGTTGTGGGACTAACACATTTTGCAGAACAAAGGAGCAAGTTACAACTCGGATGAATAGTGTCCGACCCCCATGGAGCTTGAGGCGCCTCGGGTGCAAGAGAGAAGAAGCTGACTGGAGGCGCCTTGGATGGAGTTCAAGGCGCCTTGGACCGAGGTTGGAGGCGCCTTGGATAGGATGAAGGCGCCTTGAACCAGATAGAGTTCGACCGGGTCTGATCCACGGGTGACTCGGCTCGTTCAAGGCGCCTTGATGAACAGGGGCCTTGAACCCTCTTTATAAGAGGTCTCGACCAGCTCACAACAACAATTCACAAGCTTCCATTCTGCTGTGGTCCGCTCTAGTGCTGCTTCGTAATATTCCGACGACCCGGAGCTCAGATTTCCCTTCTACTACTGTTGTCGGTATAATTTTAATTATAGTTACATTTTGTAATTCATCTGTAATATCCATACGAAATTATAGTTGTTGCCCACGGAAAGCGATCAAGGATCGCGGGCCTTCGAGTAGGAGTCGACCTAGGCTCCGAACGAAGTAAACGACCGTGTTCTTGTGTTTATCTCTTTTATTCCGCTGCTTTAATTACTCTACGAACGTGTTACGATTCTGATAATCGAACGATTTAGCCGCGAGCGCTATTCACCCCCCCTCTAGCGCGATCTCGATCCAACAATTGGTATCAGAGCGGGGTCGTTTTGAATTGGTGCAACCACCTTTCAAAACAAATTTTTCGCAGTTTTTTTTTGTTTTCGGAGTCGAATTAGAATTTAGCCTTATAGCTATATTCTAATTTTTTGTTTCCCTCGAATCGACTTTTGCTCGAAGTAGGTGCAACACCACTCGAGTTCGTCTTTATTATTCCTTATTCCAGCACTACTAATCCAAGACTTAGTCTTGGAACATATTCTGTCTTTCTTTGTTGTTACATATTATAAATGGCCCAACAAGAGGGTTTCAGCACTGTACGCCCCCCGCTATTCTCCGGAGAGGATTTTGGCTACTGGAAGGGAAGAATGGAAACGTATCTAAAGATACAATTTGAAACATGGATGATCATAAAGACAGGACTGAAACTGCCAGTCGATGACGACGGCAAAACCACACCCTGCGAGAAGTGGGACGCTCCTATAATAAAAAAAGTAGAAGCCGACGCCAAAGCTACCTGCACCCTTCAGTGTGGTCTTACCAAGGAAGAACTCAACAGAGTTGGCCCGTTTTCCTCTGCAAAGGAGCTCTGGGAAAAGCTCATCGAACTCCACGAAGGCACTGATGACACCAAGGTAAGTAAAAGAGATCTTTTACTTAATAAATTATATAATCTAAAAATGCAGGAAGGCGAAACGGCGAGTTCTCTTCACGCAAGAATACAAGACATCCTTAACTCTCTTCACGGAATTGGCCAGAAGATAAAAAATCGGGACGTAATAAGATATGCCCTAAACTCGTTTCCAAGGAATACATTGTGGGCATCAATGGTAGATGCCTACAAAGTTTCCAAGGATCTATCCTCTTTAAAACTAGATGAACTTTTTAGTGAATTTGAACTTCATGAGCAGACTAATGCACAGCCAACCGAGAAAGGTATTGCGTTGGTTGCAGGTACAAGCCGAACCCGGGAACCAAAACCACGACGGAGATCCGAACCAGCATCGGAAACTGAACCAGACTCTGAGGATGAAGAAGGTGACATTACAACCGAGCTGGTAAACCTCGTGAAGAAGCTCTACAAGACGAAAGGATTCGACAAAAGAGATCTGAAGAAGGCAGTAAAATCAAAGGAAGGCCCACAAAATACAAAGATGAAGTTTGAAGTTACATGCTACGGGTGTAACCAAAAAGGGCACATCAAAACCAACTGCCCTAACCTGAAGGAGGTCAAAAAGCAAAGAAGGAAAAAGGTCCTTAAGGCAACATGGGACGAATCTTCATCGGAGGACGACGACGACGAGCTCGAACAAACGAGTCTACTTGCATTAATGGCCCGGGACCAAGTCGTCGAATCCGGATGCGAGAGCGAGTCTGAGGCAGAGTCCGAGCAAAGCCACGGATCCGAATCCGTTTCCGAAGGTCCAGACCCCGCTGTAAGTATCTCCCGGTTGAACATTTTAGTTAGCTATTTATTGCGCAAATTAGCTAAGGCAAACCTGAAGGTTAAGTCACTTCTAAAGGAAGTAAGTGTCCTTAAAGAAGTGGCTAACACCAAACCCTTACCTGACCAGAGTCAGACTGAATTTCCAACTCAAGTTCAAAAACTTGAGGAAGAAAATTCAAGTCTAACAAATCGGGTTAAAGATTTAGAAAATACCTTAGAACGGTTTACTTTGGGCTCCAAGAATTTGGACTTGATTCTTGGGACACAAAAAGCCATCTACAACAGAACTGGGCTGGGTTACAAAAGTAAATATAAATCTTATATATCATTAATAAACAAACAAAGTAATAAAACAGTCCAAGCATGGGTCTCCAAGTCTAACTTGGTTAATCAAGTTGGACTTGGACAATACTGGGTTCCAAAGGATCAAATATACTACCTCGATAGACCATATCGAGGCCATGATCCAGGGGGAGCAAAAAGAAAAACAATCCTAAGAATTTAAAATTTAAATTCAAAATTAAAATTAAATTAAATTAAAATTTGAAATTAAAATTAAATTAAATTAAAATTTGAAATTAAAATTAAATTAAATTTAAAATTTGAAATTAAAATTAAATTAAATTTAAAAACTCGAAATTAAAATTAAATTAAATTTAAATTCAAAATTAAAATTAAATTCAAAATTCAAAATTCAAAATTAAATTCAAAATTCGAAAGTAAAACTCAAAATAAAGATGAGGGATCCAGACTCGCTGGCACCCCCAACTAAACTACCCGGCAGGGTAACTGAACCTAATCTACCCGAAATGGGTAAAACAAGAGTAGATTACCCGGCAGGGTAATTAAGGTTAGATTAAAACGGACTAAGGTTAACTTGAACCACAGTACTGGTGAAATTTTTGGATGATAGTACGTTAGGGAAGCTTGGGCATCGCATGTCTAGGAAGATATGGCTTCGACCTGGTGCATTTGGCCAAGTGGAACTGACCGAAGCTACCCCTAAATGGATCCTGACTAGTTAGACCAAGGATTGGTATTAAGTTCAATGGGTAGGACTATTTGGAAAACCTCGAAGGCATGGTTACTTTAATGAGCTCCTTGTGACTCACCATAGCCCAGAAGTTTATCCAAAGAATGCTTACTTGTTGAACCCAAAGCTAAACCTGAATCTAACACAAGTTAAACCAAAATCCTGAATTCAACAATAAATCATCTCACATCAATCATAGGATTCCCTGATTGAAAATTTAGATCGGGTGAGATGACTAAGTAATAACATTCATTAGTAAATTATTTTAAAAAAAAAAAAAACTAAATTTCAAAATTATCTTAAAACTTAATTTTAAAACTTAATTTCAAAATTATTTTAAAACTTAATTTTAAAACTCAATTTCAAAATTATTTTAAAAAAAAAAACTTAATTTCAAAATTATTTAAAAAAAAAAAAACTAAATTTCAAAATTATCTTAAAACTTAATTTTAAAACTCAATTTCAAAATTATTTTAAAACTTAATTTCAAAATTATCTTAAAACTTAATTTTAAAACTCAATTTCAAAATTATTTTAAAACTTAATTTCAAAATTATCTTAAAACTTAATTTTAAAACTCAATTTCAAAATTATTTTAAAACTTAATTTTAAAACTTAATTTCAAAATTATTTTAAAACTTAATTTTAAAACTCAATTTCAAAATTATTTTAAAACTTAATTTTAAAACTCAATTTCAAAATTATTTTAAAACTTAATTTTAAAACTCAATTTCAAATTATTTTAAAACTTAATTTTAAAACTCAATTTCAAAATTATTTTAAAACTTAATTTTAAAACTTAATTTCAAAATTATTTTAAAACTTAATTTTAAAACTCAATTTCAAAATTATTTTAAAAACTTAATTTTAAAACTCAATTTCAAAATTATTTTAAAACTTAATTTTAAAACTCAATTTCAAAATTATTTTAAAACTTAATTTTAAAACTCAATTTCAAAATTATTTTAAAACTTAATTTTAAAACTTAATTTCAAAATTATTTTAAAACTTAATTTTAAAACTCAATTTCAAAATTATTTTAAAACTTAATTTTAAAACTTAATTTCAAAATTATTTTAAAACTTAATTTTAAAACTTAATTTCAAAATTATTTTAAAACTTAATTTCAAAATTATTTTAAAACTTAATTTTAAAACTCAATTTCAAAATTATTTTAAAACTTAATTTCAAAATTATCTTAAAACTTAATTTTAAAACTCAATTTCAAAATTATTTTAAAACTTAATTTTAAAACTTAATTTCAAAATTATTTTAAAACTTAATTTTAAAACTCAATTTCAAAATTATTTTAAAAACTTAATTTCAAAATTATTTTAAAACTTAATCTAAGAATCAATTTTAAAATCAAAGTTAAAGCTCAATTTCATTTTAAACTCAAAATTTTAAATTAAATTTAAAATTATTAAAAAAAAAAAATCACTTGGAGCTTATCGGAGGCGCCTCCCATCAAGAGGAGGCGCCCTAGCAAGCCGCGGGAAGATTCCCGCCGCTTCGTCTTAAGGCGCCTCGGATCAACCCAAGGCGCCTCCAACCGTTTATAGAAGGCGCCTTAGTCCTTGTTTTAAGGCGCCTTCAACCGTTTATATCAAAACGAACAGAAGCTCTTCTACTCGTTTTCTGCCGACGCCGAGCACGCAAAACTCGTGCATTTTCTTCCCAACTAAGGCGCCTTCAACCGTTTTTTTCTCTCTACGTGACAATGCCTCCTAGGTATAATCCTAATCCCTTCCGATCAAGTTCTACTTAAAATTTTTGCTTATTTCTGTCAATTTTTGGTAAAAATCGTTCAAAATAGGAAACGCCGACATGTTGATCTTAATCCAGCTAGAATTCCATCAGCAGATATCAGATTCCCAATTATTCATCTTAGGGATACCTTTGCTAATTACGTCTTTGAACCTATCAAACCAAGATATGTAAATAAGACTTTTTATACCCAGTATTGTCAACCAACTATCCAAATGATAGAGCACTATCAACTGGATCAAGTAGTTTACTGCACCGATACAGTAAACCAGGAGTTGTGTGCACAGTTTTATCACAATCTTGAGAGGATTGATGATAATAGGTACAGCACCAGAGTTTCTGGCGTAGACATTGAGCTTACTCCCACTCTACTACGCACCACCTTAGGACTTAGGGATTCTGAGTCTACCTTTCTATGCTACCCCAGTAGGGATCTACCATTTGGCGATCCTTACTCCCACATTACGTTAGATACTATCTATACGTATTTCCTCGGGGAAGCGAGACCTGCTGACTTGACTGAGGTCAGGTCAGTTACTCTTCGCATTCAGGACTACATGATGTATAGGGTCCTGACAGCATGTATTCTGCCGATCTCATCTCGGGATGTCCCGAAGATGAGATCCTCACACTCATTCTTCTTGTACGCCCTATGTCATCGATTGGATATCGATATTGCCCTGCATATGTTCCAGAACATTATCTGTGCATCTGGGACAGTTACCTCCAAGATAGTCCACATGCCCTATTGTCATATTCTGACACGCTTCTTTTCGACTATAGAGGGTATAGACGTGACCAGAGGAACAGTCATTCCTCTTACTATATATGATGAGCTAGGATCCCGTAGTTGTAGACTAGCCAGTGCCGATATCACAGCTGATGGAGTTCTAGCATGGATAGGACGACCACAGCAGGCAGCTGCCCCTATCGCTCCAGCAGCCGAGGATTTACCAGGCGAGGGAGAGGAGTGGGCTGATTTCTTAGCTGAGGATCTTTTCGCGGATCCCTCCCCGTCTGCCAGACCATCCACCTCAGCTGGACCTTCGACCTCTTCCTCACTCTCCGTTGAGGACAGACTTGCTCGACTCGAGGTTGAGTCCATCCAGACACGACGGATAGTTCTCTCTATTCGATCCGAGATGGCTGCTGGATTTACGTCCCTTCGTGACGAAATACGACGGCTAGGTCAGCCAGCACCTGAGCAGCCCCATGATCCTCCAGCTAGTTCTCCTCGAGCAGATGATCCTGCTATTTGATATGACTCTGTTATGCAGTATTCTGTGGATTATTGTCACACTTGTTTAGACTTCCTTATTCTGTCCATATACTTATTTGCATGATTATCTAAGTTTACTTATCACTCATTCAAATGCTAGGGAAAACAGTTTTCAAAACTCCAATTTTGTTAGATTTTTCAATTTGGGTTTAGCTTAGGTATTCCCCCTAGACATCATGTACCCCTAGATTAAAACCAGAGCATCTCACAAACACCTAGGTCTACCTTGCTTGTGTCTGAAAAACTTAGAAAGGCGTGAGATGCATAGGGTACAGCCTAGACTCAGGAATGCTTATATTTGTGCATCAATATGAGTCTGGGCGTTAAACACATCATAAAGAGTAATCAAGTCAAGTCTTCCAGCTCTAGCCAATTCTAACTGGACCAAAAGGACTTAACTTGACTAACCATGTGAAAGCTACTGCCCTCTAAGCAATCAGCTAGTAGCTAAAGGTTAGACAATTGGGAAAAGTATGTTTTAATTTTGGTCAAGCATGATAGTACTTAAGGTTCTAATCAAATTACGTTACCTGATTATTTTAAAGGCTCTGATACTTAATCAAATTAAACTCAATAATTTAATTTGACTCATGCTTGGATTAGAAAACAAACTACTGCTACTCCCTTTGTCCTAAAACTAAATATTTCCTTAGTATCAAATGTTCTTCAAAATGGGTATTCAAAACTTAATTACAGTTTTTAAGAAAACTTATCTATGTAGTGAATATTCAATTATTTTCAAATCTTGTCAACTTTTTGTAACCGTTTAAAAGTTTTTATTAAGTGACTTCATATTTTTCTAAACAAATCCTTTTATTGAAAATTCAAATACTCCTATTTTTTTAAAAGACTATTTTAACTAGACTTAGTTATATTGTACTCTAAACTTAGCTATTTGGCAAAACATTTTCTCAAGACAAATCATTTCAAAGCTAAAAATATAGCTAACTATTTTCAAATTTGGCGAAATCCAAAATTCAAAAGGCTAAGTAATTTTGCTAAGAAGAAAACTTATCTTTTTCCCTCTTTGAATATTTTCCCTGTCTACTCTCAAACTAGTTTATTTTTGATATATGGCAAAGGGGGAGAGTAGGTAATTAAAGTTAAAGGAAAATTCAAAGTATTTAATAAAAGGAGGGCTTTTATTAAGGGGGAGTCTAATATTACAAAGTTAAAAGTTTCCAGCTTAACTGTTATTACATTTGAAGTTTATTTAAGCTTGGTTAACTTTATGCAGTTATTACATATCTTATTTTTCTTAACTTTGAATTACGTGTTGCCATAATCAAAAAGGGGGAGATTGTTGGTGCGGGAAGCATCCGACGATCGAACCTAAGTTTTGATAATGGCAAAGGATTCAAAGTTAAGGTGCGTTGTTATCTGACAGCTTTTGCTGAGTGTTTCAGGAAAGTCCTAACTGTTGTTAGGCAAGGTAAAACCCTAGGGGGTGGTAACCCTAGGTCATAGGGGGTGGTAACCCTATGCGGAAAGTCTTGGCAGGTCGATGGCTTCAGGCAAAAGTCCTAGGGGGTGGTAACCCTAGGTGGAAAGTCCTGGTGTCGCGAACTGGCCGGTGAAGCGGATGTTCAGCAGAAAGTCCGGAAGCATCGAGTGCCGAGCAAAAGTCCAGTCGATCTGGAGGATCGTACTGGCAACAGGTAAATCTCCTGAGTGGAGTAGGTGAGGACGCGTTCCCCGTAGAGGGAACAGTAGGCGTCGGGTCGACCTAGGGTTTCCGGTCGGAAACCCGAAGTCAGACTCGGACAGTCCGGAGACTGTCTATACTTTATTTTATGTGTACTATGCTAACCTTGTTTTGCAGGGTATGTGTTGTGGGACTAACACATTTTGCAGGAACAAAGGAGCAAGTTACAACTCGGATGAACAGTGTCCGAGGCGCCTCCATGGAGCTTGGAGGCGCCTCGGGTGCGAGCCAGGAAAAGGCCAGCGCAGCTGACTGGAGGCGCCTTGGATGGAGTTCAAGGCGCCTTGGACCGGAGGTAGGAGGCGCCTTGGATAGGATGAAGGCGCCTTGAACCAGATAGAGTTCGACCAGGTCAGTGCTGATCCACGCGGGTGACTCGGCTCGTTCAAGGCGCCTTGATGAACAGTGTAAGGCGCCTTGAACCCTCTTTATAAGAGGTCTCGACCAGCAGCTCTGAACAACAATTCACAAGCTTCCATTCTGCTGTGGTCTGCTCTAGTGCTGCTTCCGAAGTGCTGTTGCAATATTCCGACGACCCGGAGCTCAGATTTCCCTTCTACTACTGTTGTCGGTATAATTTTAATTATAGTTACATTTTGTAATTCATCTGTAATATCCATACGAAATTATAGTTGTTGCCCACGGAAAGCGATCAAGGATCGCGGGCCTTCGAGTAGGAGTCGACCTAGGCTCCGAACGAAGTAAACGACCGTGTTCTTGTGTTTATCTCTTTTATTCCGCTGCTTTAATTACTCTACGAACGTGTTACGATTCTGATAATCGAACGATTTAGCCGCGAGCGCTATTCACCCCCCCTCTAGCGCGATCTCGATCCAACACTCCTGAGGTTAACATTTCAACATATGCTATACCTGAGCTCGAGATGGAAGAAGAAGAGTTTATTACTCTAAGTGACGAATTAGAAGCAAAGGTATGTTACGGATTAAGCACCAATTTTTCTTTACAGTTTGCACCTACTTTACAAAGATTGAAGAATTCTGGATATATTGGTGATAATCCCATTCTCTACTGGTCAAAAAACAAAGTTGTATGCAAGCTAGATATTATTAATCCGAATTTAACCATTCAAGATAAGCCCTTGAAACATATTACACCTGCTATGGAATCTAGCTTCAAAATACACATTGACGCTTTGTTAGCCCTAAGGGTTATTAGACCAAGTACTAGCAGACACAGAACCATGGCATTTATTGTACAATCAGGAACAAGTATAGATCCATCAACCGGATTAGAGAAAAAAGGGAAGGAGAGATTGGTATTTAATTATAAAACATTGAATGACAATACATACAAGGATCAGTATTCTCTACCTGGAATCAACCTCATCCTTAAGAAAATTGGGAATAGTAAAATCTATTCTAAATTTGACTTGAAATCTGGTTTTCATCAAGTCATGATGCACCCAGAATCAATTTCCTGGACGGCATTTTTAGTCCCACAGGGACTATATGAATGGCTTGCTATGCCTTTCGGTCTTAAAAATGCACCAGCAATTTTTTAAAGAAAAATGGATAATTGTTTTAAAGAATGTGAAGAATTCCTAGTGGTCTATATTGATGATATTCTAGTTTTCTCAGAAATAGAAGTTGCTCATAGTCAGCATCTCACAAATATGTTAGAAATTTGTGAAAGGGAGGGTCTGGTTTTATCTTCTTCAAAAATGAAAATAGCTCAACCTGAGATCGAATTTCTTGGAGCCATTGTGGGAAACAGAAGGATAAAACTACAACAACACATTGTTAAGAAGATAATTGACTTTGATAAACAAAAGTTGCAGACTCTAAAAGGTCTTCGATCTTGGTTAGGAATTATTAATTATGCCAGCCCATACATAAAAAATCTGAGTACACTATTAGGACCACTATACTCTAAAACAGCTCCAAATGGTGACCGAAGATTTAAGGCGTCAGACTGGAAAATTGTTGAACAAATCAAAAAAATCATACAAAATCTACCAGACTTGGAATTACCACCTATGAATTCCTATATTATCATCGAAACGGATGGATCAATGGAAGGTTGGGGTGGAATTTGCAAGTGGAAGGCATCTAAGTATGATCCCAGAAATACTGAACACATATGTGCATATGCAAGTGGTAAATTCTCTTCAACTAAATCAGCCATAGATGCTGAAATTTATGCTTGTATGGAGGCCTTAACTTCTATGAAAATACATTATCTGGATAAAAAGGAGTTAACTCTCAGAACTGATTGTCACGCAATTATCAAGTTTTTCAATAAGACAAATCAGAACAAGCCCTCAAGAGTAAGATGGATATCCTTTGTTGATTACATAACAGGAACTGGAGTAAATATTCACTTTGAGCATATTGAAGGATCAAATAATGAGCTAGCAGATGCGTTGTCAAGGTTAGTTCATTATGCAATGGCAAATTATGTTTCTAATGAGCAGGAGGAATTATTTCAGGTAATTGATCTGTCCTTAGAAGAAACAAAAGATGCTCCATTAATTGTCAAAAGCAGGCTGGTCAATATAATATGCACAATAGTTCCAACTCTGGACAAAGACAACGGTGCTCATTCGTACTCAATAATGGAAGCACTAATTGAGCCACTTACTAAAGCAAGGGGACAGCTGGAGTCATGATAAGGCAACTCTGGACAAAGACAAAGACAGCGATGCTCATTCGTACTCAATAATGGAAGCACTAATAGAGCCACTCATTAAAGTAAGGGACAGCTGGAGTCAAGATAAGGAATTGAGCCCCGGGGAGTCGTTCCTTTAAGAAAACTTAATCGTTAAGGTATTGTAAAATATTGTGAAATATATTGTAATGAGAAATGGCAGCTGTAAAGGTGGAGTCATGATAGATGCGATGGGGCCAAGAAAGGGTACCCGATCTTATCATAACTCACCCTAACTTTGCTTATATAAACCCATTAGTAGAACTTTGCAAGACACGCAAGAGTAACTTGAAGTCTTACTTAGTTTCAGCCAACCTTGAGTTCCCGTGCTTACCTAAGCCCATACTCAAGATCCTTTGTATTCCACGCTTGTAAAATTTCCCACTAGTATTGCAATAATATCTAGTGAGTGTAGTAGTTTCTAGCAATCCGGTTTCTAGCAATCCGTTGTTTATTTTTGGTATCAGAGCGATGTCTGGCTAAAACTCTAAGCAGGTATCTGGATTGTTGTTTCGAGAGGTACTAAACCAGTTCTTTATCTTTGCTCTTGGCTTTCTTGCATAGATTAAATAAAATCACAGAAAGAATTATTATATCCCTATGGTAAGCTTTAGTAGGATTAAAATGTGGAGGAACACAGAAGAAAATCCGGAACAAGGTACCATAGTTGATATAAGTAATTTCTTTTTGCAATTTTATCTTAATCATGTCTGAAAGGTTTGAACAAGCTATAAAGGATTGGTATCGTAACTCAAGAACAACAGATCTGGAATACCTGAATCTTGCAACTGAGGTAAAAATCAAAGACATCTCTCATAATATAGTCGTCATTTATGATCATTTATTACTTCATTCCAAAGTCTCCAGGAGTGAATATCATGTGTTAAGAAAGTTAATCAGTGAAAACCATTCTATATTAACAAAATCTCTAGAAGATATTGTCCAGAATTAGCAAAAAATACAAAAGGTAGTGTTGGAGCTTCAAAAGGAAGTATTCTTCTATAAACCATTAACAGCCAAGGATATCAAGGAGTTATCTCAGCAACGAAGGGCATCATTGGTACCAGCTGAAACACTTTATACAACTCAGTGGTCAGGACCAAGGCATAGGGTGTACCAACATTATTCTGAGGCCAGAATCTTAGTTACAGAAGGACAACAAAACTTGCCATTAATAAATTCTGAAAGTCACTCAATTCTTCGAAGAGAAGGTATGCAATTAATTCATTTGGGATTAGTAATGATACGCATACATGCACTACATCGAAGAAATGCAGGAACTAATGCACTTGTAGTCTTAAGAGACACAAGATGGTCTGATGACAGATCTATAATTGGGACGATGGAAGTTGATCTATCAGAAGGTACTCAACTTATATATATTGCTCCAAATCTCTTAATTAGTGTTGAGGACTTTTATCATCATATTGAACTAGCCATACAAACACACGGATATGAAAATTGGAATTCTGCTGAAAGTAATCTCCTAATCACGAGAGGATTAATTGGCAGATTAACTAATACCAGTAATGCAGGATTTCGATATAACATCCAGAATGTAGCAGATTATCTTGCTAGTACAGGTGTTAATGCAGTACCAGCAACACCAAGAACTACAACAGAATTACAAGGGATGAGATGGATATTACAACCACCAAGAATAATCTCAATACGAAATCCACAAGCAGTCAGAACAGCAACATTACTGGATGGATCAATTTCTATGGCCTTTTCAGGATATCGTTCTACAGGAAATCCTAGGCCTAGTAATTATGATGAAAAAGATACTGAAGATATACAAGAAGAATTTGCTGGAGTATTTATAAGTTTCATTGAAGAATATGGAGCTCCAGAACAAAATGACCGATGGGATACCTTAGGGGAACCCAGTGGAAGGTATAATTTTTATGTTAATTATGCAGCTCCTCCAATTATACCTTTTATTCCTCCAACAAAATCATCATGGGGAGATGAAGATGATGAACATGAACAAGATAGTGAGGTAGTCTTTCCAAGCATATGGGAAGATACACCTTGGGAAGATGACCCAGATTTTGATCCAAATGATTTAGCTCCACCAGAGGAAATTTCTGAAGAAGAAGAAGAAAGTCCTGAATCTTATTTCTTAGGACTACAAGATCAAGAAATAGATTATCCAACTTTAGCACCACCAATAGAGAATTTGGCACCACCTGAAGATCTACAAAGCCAGGTAACACAAAGTATTAATGATGAATCTGAAGCCTATTGGCAACAAGTAATACAATATGCTGAGCAAATTGAAGAACAACTTCGACCACCTCTTGAAAATGGCTGGTATCATCCTTATCCACTCGAAAATACAATTATTGAAGAATTTCTAGACAGGATACCTCAAGGGATGCCTGAAGGTATATGGTATGAAGTCTATGAAACACTGGAACATGAAGGAACCAGCAATGAAGTAAGTATTGAAGAAGCAACTCAGTTATCTAATGATCTTTCAAATATTAATATTAATCAGGATCCAGAAGAACAAGAAGTAGCCCATGTCAATACAGAACAATTACAACAACTGGAATACCCAATGCTCAAAAGATTGGAAAAGGCTCTGGCATCAACCTCCGAATCAGCTATTTCACATTACAAGCAGCCAAATGAGCCATTAATGGGGCAAATAAATTATCCACCAGCACAAGGCACAACTCCACAATTCAATAAGGAAGAGCAATATAAAGGAAGATTTAAAGGAAAAGCTTTGGAGCACAATACTTGGACCTTACCTTCTGCACAAAAAAATACTGGCGCCATGCTTGTATTACCAGAAGACATAGGTCAGTACCATGATGCTATTTCTAGATGGGAATCTATAACTACTAATCTTGTGAATGATCGTACTTGGCTTGATAATAGACAAAAGGTTCAATTTATTGAAAATCTTTTGGGAGAAAATGAAAAAAAGATGTGGATACAATGGAGAAAGATGTATGCCCAGGAATATGAAGAACTCATACAAATGGCAGGAGAAACACAAAATGTGCTATCTGCTATTAGACGATTCATTCTATTGGAAGATTCATACCAAGGCACGACTGTAGAACAGGATCAAGCATATATTGATCTTAAAAGATTAACTTGTTCTAATATGAAGGACATTCTTCACTTTTTAAATGACTACAAAGTCTTGGCAGCAAAGTCTGGTAGGATGTTCATCAATTCTGAATTATCAGACAAGTTATTTCGTAAACTCCCATCTTTAATAGCAAGTGACGTGGAAGCAGCATTCAAGGCATGACATGTAGGTAACCAAATTGGGGTAATGCCTCGCATACACTTTATTTATCAATACCTTGCAGAAATATGCAAAAAGGCAGCTATACAAAGGAGTGTCAAAGACTTAGCATTTTGCAGTAAAATACCTATACCGGGGTATTATCAAAGCAAACAAAAGAAATATGGATTACGAAAATCAAAAACATATAAGGGGAAGCCACATGAAACGCATGTCCGTGTGTTCAAAAAGAAAAAGGCAGAGCAACAACACAAATGTAAATGCTTTATATGTGGCGAACCAGGGCATTTTGATAGAGAATGTAAAAGAAAAACTGGAAATATCGCCAAGGCAGCAATAATGGATCAATTGGAGTTACCTTCAGACTATGATATATTATCGATTGATCTTAATGAACCTGATTCTGATGCTATATGCAGTTTATCTGAAGGAGAAGCTGGTCCACTCAACTATGCCAAATATGCACTAGAAGATTTACAATGGGAAGGGGTCTTCATGATGGGAGATGAACAATGCGGCTGGAGATCAAGAATTTATGTAGGTGATGTTATGAAAAATTGCCAGCATAATTGGGAAGAAAACAACATTATCTCAGAAGCTAAGTATCTATACTGCACTTTTTGTAAAATGATAACAACAGATACTATGCGAATACATTGCATTCAATGCAGAATGACGGCATGTCCCTCTTGTGCTAAATACTACCTTAGCCGAAACATTCAGTACAAAGAAAAGCCTATTATTCCGCCATACCAGAAGCAGGAAGAAGTCATCTGTGAGTTAATAGACTATACACAACATTTACAAACAAGTCTAATCAAGCAGAAGGGAAAATCTATTATTATCAACACTGATGATGAGGATTCTGAATCAGAATTCTTGCCTTTTTCGGAACGGAAGGAGAAGAAGGTTACATTTGAACCATTACCACCAGAATTTCTTAAAATTCAACGAATTACACCAACGACAAAAATTCCTGAAAGAAGAAGCTCTGGAGCAGCAGAGTATGATTTATTTATTGACCAATCAATAGAAATACCTGCAAAAGAAAGATCACTTGTAAAAACAGGCATACGTATGGAATTTCCGAAAGGCTATTATGCTAGAATAACAGCAAGATCTGGAGTAGCTCTAAAACGAAAAATTGATATCGGAGCAGGAGTTATTGACTCAGATTATAGAGGTGAAATTTATTTACTAGTCATTAATAACTCTGATGCATTATTAATTTTGAAAGCAGGAGAAAGTATTGCTCAATTCATTCTGGAAGCAATTATAACTCCTTCTATAAAAGAAGTTGATGAATTATCAGAAACAATAAGAGCAGAGGGGTCCTTTGGTTCTACAGAAGTTTCTACAGAAATGACATTTTCTGTACCAGCAAAATCTTTTAAAACTTTCCTTTTTGATAACCATCCACATGATTTTTAAAAGAGAATTTTAAATTTTAAAACTCTCTTTTAAAATATAGAAGAATTTTTAAAAATTAAAACATCCTTTTACTTTTAATGTGGCCGATTATAACTTCTTACGTGGACACATCAAGGTTGGCAAGCAAGCTTTTCAAACTCCTTGACACATCAAAGCTTGCTTTTAAATTTCTCAAAGCTTGCTTGCCAACGTTTGAGAAACTTCTCAAAACTTCTTCACAACGTTGATGTGTCAACGTGAAGAATTTTCAAAACTTCTCAAACTTGCTTAACAACGTTGATGTGTCAACGTGAAGACTTTTCAAAACTTCTCAAACGTTGGCAATTTTTTTTTAAAACATCTCAAAGCTTCTCAAACGTTGACACATCAGTGTTGAGAAGCATCCTTGGATAGCAATGCCAACGAATGGACTAGAAGATGGGCTTGGATGGATACAAAGTTTTATTGAGGCTATAACAGGGATCAAGAGGAGAAATTGGTTTCGGTCTCTCAATGAAATTAAGCTTCCCGTGTTCGCCCCGAACACCCAACTTAATTTCATCAATAATAATTTTTTATTATTGAACTACCGCACCATCCCAAATTCAATTTTGGGCTCCTTCTTATCATGAGTGTGTTAATCTCCCTGTGTTTAAGATGTCGGATGTCTACTAATTAATTGAGTTACTGACAACTCATTTTAATTAATATCTTAGTCCAAGAGTAGTACCACTCAACCTCATTGTCGTGTCAGACTAAGTCCACCTGCAGGGTTTAACATGACAATCCTTATGAGCTCCTCTTACGGACATTATCAACCTAGATTTCTAGGACATAGTTTCCTTCTATAATCAACAATACACACTATAAATAATATTATTTCCCAACTTATCGGGCCTATTGATTTATCGAACTAAATCGTACCATTTGATAGATCAAAGAAATAAATATTAAGTATATGTGCTTGTTATTATATTAGGATTAAGAGCACACACTTCTATAATAACAGAGGTATTGTTCTTTTATTTAGTCAGTATAAAAAGAAACTACCTCAAATGGTCCTGCTTAATACACTCATAGTGTACTAGTGTAATTTATCAGTCAAGATAAACTAATACTTAATTACACTACGACTATTCTAATGGTTTGTTCCGTTCCATCTCAGTCGTGAGCTACTGTTTATAATTTATAAAAAACTAATAACATGGTTTTCTGTGTGTGACACCACACACCATGTTATCTACAATATAAATTAATCGAACAACTACACTTAGCATATAAATGTAGACATTTGACCAATGTGATTCTTATATGTTTATACAAAAGCTAGATTTTTAGTATACACTCTAACAAGTAGTTCTAGCATGATATGCTACATATTTTTTCTTAATCCTATCAAGCTTCATATTTTCATGATAAATAGTATTAAAATGATAGAATTTAGATTTAGCATGTTCTTTATCATAATTTAAAGAAATACCATTAAATAATGGTACTTTTATTTTTGTTCTTGGAGGCTCCTCTCTTGACTTGAGTTTCCAATTCTCTTCTTGGTCGGATCTCTTCCCCTTGGACATTGGTTCCTGTAATGTCCTTTTTTATTGTAAGAAAATCACACAATATGCTCCTTGCTTTTTCATACCACGGGGTTGACCTCCTTTGGCTTCTCCTTGCCCTTAGGGTGCAACTTAGGTATTCTTCTTCACTAATTTAGGATACTTGCTCTTGTAGTATCCTTTTTTTTTTTTACACTCAAAATAAATAATATGATCTATATTTTTAATGCACAAAATTGATCTACCTTCATAATTTGTGCTTTCTTAACTTATAGAGGTGGCACCATCTTCTTTTTTATTAACTCCAGATGATTAAGCTTCCTCTTGCTTTGGTATCAAAGATTGATGCTCCCCCTCAATCTTTGAGGTGGATGCCTCTTTTTTTTCATCCTCGACTGTTGAGCATCTTTCAACCTTCGAATTCTCATGTAGATCAAACAAAGAGTTTCTCTCTTTGCCTTTGTCTTTGCTCTCAATTGAGGATGGATCTTCATGGAGCTTCACTAGTTTGCTCCATAACTCCTTAGTATCAGCATAATCTTCAATTTGGCTCAAAATATTGTTTGACAATAAATTGACCAATAATTTGATCATTTTGTCATGGACCTCACATCTTTGGATTTGTTCCTTGCTTCATTTGCTCTTCTTAAGAGTCTTTCCTTTGTCATTTGGTAGAGCTTGAAAAATCTTCCATTAGAAAAATCATTGTTCCATTTCCATCATCAAAAAAATTTTGATCATTGATTTCCAAAGATCAAAGCCTGCCGATATGAATGGTAGAGGTGCTCCAGTATCATATCCGAATCCATCTCAGAAAATCCATCATGAAGTTGAGCTCCCTTAATTATAATCTTTGACTTGTTGACTTTAGGGCTTTAACTTTTTCTTTTTCCTCTAGCTCATTGTCTTCCGTCAATGAGTCCGATGAAGAGCGACCTCACTCTAATACCACTTGTTGAGACCAAGGGGAGCTAGGGGGGGTGAATAGTTCGCTCGCTTTAATGAAGATGATTTGCAGGGAATACAAAAAGCGAAGAACTCTCCAATGTTAACGTCTTGATTTACTTGCTATCCACCTTATTGAGGTGACTAATCTAAAGATCCGACACTCTCTCACACATACACTATAAAAGAGCTCTTCCTTGGAAACAATCCGGAGGTAGAGAAATCTCGTAGAAGCTCAAGAACAAGAATGCAACTAGAAATAAGGAAACAAGCGTAAATACAAATAGAAACATGACTTAGCACATTGAAGCTTGATTTTCTTAAGCTTTTCTTGCTTTGGAATACCTCTTGAAGGTGGAAAATGCAGCAACAATTGTCTCCCCCAAATCTCAAGAATTGGCCGTGGAAAGCTCTACAGAGAACAGCCACAAAAAAACCTTTTATAGGGTTACATTGAGCGCCTTAATCGCTTAAGTTTCTCCTTAAGTGATCATTACGTCAGCATCCTACTCAGAACCTAAAAAATGACTATATTTCCAACATTAAGCGATTAACCCAATCGCTTAAGAGGGGCGGAATTGATTAGCATGGTCGATTTCGCTCCTTTCTGCTCGATCGCGAGAAACGTTGTAAGCGATTAAGTTTCCTTGCCTAATCGCTTACCACAACTTCTATTTCTTACAAAAGGTTTCTTAAGCGATTATCTTAATCGCTTAAGGCATACTGAATCACTTACCCTAAGTGATTCGCACCCTTCTGTTCTTGCAATTTTGAGCCTTAAGCAATTAAGCTAGAGCTTAATGGCTTAAGATTTACCAAATCAATTGGCAACCCTAGCTCCTAAACCCAAGTCTAGGATTCCTTGCCCAACATCCGGTCAACCGTGACCTATTGGAACTCCTTATTGCCTAGCATCCCACCACCCTTGACATGTTGGGACTTCGCTATTAGTGCAGGTTGCGCTACTAATAAGATAAAGTTAGATGTGTTGTTTGTCTAACCTTTTAACAAGTGTGCAGGACTTGATGGGTCTAGAGGACCGAAACACCAAGTTGAAGTCTAGCTATCTTGATAGCTGGCAGGAAGTCCAGATTGGTTGAGATCTGGAAGAAGGAAGTATAGTTGGGTTGACAACTAACTGAAGTCTAGATTGATTGAGATCTGGTAGGAAGTCCTGGTGGGTTAAGGGATCTAACATCAAAGAAGTCTGCAAATGGTAAGTGAGGTAAGTCATTGGAAGACAAATCCCCTAGCGTCTTTACGATCCAACATCTCCACTAAGTGTTCGGTCAATCCTTTGACCCACTTAGACTTTTCTCCTTGTGCTAAGTATTCGGTCATCCATGATCGACTTGGACTTCTAAACACCAGGTGTCCAGTCAACCTTTGACTCACCTAGACTTTTTCTTCTTGTGCCAAGTGTCTGGTTCTCCATGACCCACTTAGACTTCTAAACATCAGGTGTCCGATCAACCTTTGACCCATCTAGATTTTTCAATGTCCGACTTCACTCGCCAAGACTTTTCTCCACATAGCTTCACTTACTAGGATTTTTCCACTTGACTTAACTCACTAGAGTTTTCTCACTACCTATATTCACTCACTAGGACTTCCCAATTGCCTAACTTTACTCACCAGAATTTTCCAATTGTCTGGCTTCACTTATCAAGACTTTCCATCTGACTGGTTTCACTCACTAAGATTTTCCATTTGCTTAGCTTCACTCACTAGGACTTTTCATCAACTTGGCTTCACTCATTAAGACTTTCCATCTGCTTAACTTCATTCACCAATGTTGGGACCGAAAAGTAGCTAGGGGGGGAGGGGGTGAATAGCTCATCGCGTGCTCGTGTACTTAGTTGCTTGTTTCTTCAGAGATGTGCAGCGGAAATACAAAGAAACAACTACAACAATGCTAACAAATGGATTTTACTTGGTATCCACCTCACAAGAGGTGACTAATCCAAGGATCCACGTACACACACACACACCTCCACTATGTAAACACTCCTTTTCGGTAACTACCGAAGACGGAGAAGCCCTACAAGACTCTCAATACAAGGAGAAAGGAAAGGGCAGTAAAGAACAAGCAAAAGCTTACAAGAAGTGCAGTAAAAGCCCTAACCCTAACTTCTCTTCTTTGCCTCTTGACTTGGACAATCCTTCCAAGAATCTTCAAGATCTAGCGTGGAGAGATCTGTGGAGAAGCTGTGGAGTCGTTGGTGAAGATCTGAGATGAATCGGTGAAGTTCTGAGAGTTCTACCGAAAGAATCGAGCGCCTGCAGCTTAATACGACGCCAACGGTCGGATCCCGATCGATTGGATTGCTCCCAATCGATCGGGGAGGCTTTGGATCGATCCACTGATCGATCCAGAGCGCCTCTGTGCTCTGCAGGAAAAGCCTGGATTGATCGACTGATCGATCCAGCCTTTATCGCGTAAAAACGCGCCACCCCAATCTATCCACTAATCAATTGGGATCTCTGGATCAATCCACTGATCGATCCAAAGGCGTTCTGTGCGCTCTGCGACTTGCCCACTCGAGGCTTGTCGCGAGGACCTTCCCAATCGATTGGCAGATCGATTGGACATCAGCCAATGGATCGGCTGATCGATCCAGACATTGGTTTTTGCCCAAAACCAAGTCCCAAGTCCCTCAAACCAATATTTGGTTAACCTTGACCTGTTGGTACATCATGCCTAGCATCTGGTCACCCTTGACCTGCCAGGACTCCCTCACCAAGTGTCCGGTCAATCCCTTTGACCCACTTGGACTTTTTCTCATCATGCCAAGTATCCGGTCACTCCCTTAACCTACTTGGACTTTCACCAGATGTCTGGTCAACCTTGACCCATCTAGACTTTCCCCGTGCCTAGCTTCACTCACCAGGACTTCTCATCTGCATGGCTTCACTCACCAGGACTTCCAACTGCCTAGCTTCACTCACTAGGACTTCTCATCTGCCTGGCTTCACTCACCAGGACTTCCAACTGCCTAGCTTCACTCACTAGGACTTTCACCTGGCTTCACTTACCAGGATTTCCAAACTACCTAGCTTCACTCACTAGGTCTTTTACCTGGCTTCACTCACCAGGATTTCCCTTCTGCCTAACATCCCAGTTAGGACTTCCCAGTCAAGTATCTGGTCAACCTTGACCTACTTGACTCTTCTCCAACCAAACTGATCAGACCCTGATCAGAGGGGAATTGCACCAAACAATCTCCCCAAATGAACAACTGCACCTGCACTTGTCCATATCATCGAAGTCTTGTATCGTCAAACATCGAAACCCAAACCAAGACTCAAGCTTGGTCAACTAGGTCAGCCTTGACCTAAGGGATATTGTACCAACAATCTCCCCCTTTTTGATATTTGACAATACCACATTTAAGTTAGTCTAATCCCATAGCCTCAACCTTCTTCATGCCATTAGGTAATGAAGGCATAAGTTAAACCCTTCATTCTCCTCCTAAGAGGGCAAACTCCCTCTAGGTAATAAAGTCCTAACTTAAACCCTTCATTCTCCCCCTCTTGACACACATCAACAAATGCCCCATCTTTGGGCACACATCAACAAATTCACTTGTTGAAAAACTCTCCCTTTTGAGACTCTCCCCTTGAATAGTTGCTCATCGTTGTTCACAACTTCACTCGTTGTGATCAACACGATAATGAAAGTCTCATACCCTTCATTATCCTTAACCCTACATTCTTCCATTAATGTAGTCAAATACCCATCCTTGAGCATTTTTAACTTAAACCACTTGAACAATGAGGATATCCACTCCCTATTAAAATTCAAACGCTCAACCTTGAGCATGTTCTAAAAAGAAGGTTAACCACCTTCCAAGGTTCATGAAAAAATAGTTTTCATGTCTTTAAAGAGTCCCTCCCCCTAAAGACATGGTGGTAACTGTTGGGGTTGCAAGGTTGCAAACATAGTCCCATATTGGAAACACATGGGAAAGATCATGGGTTTATAAGAGAAAAGATATCTCCATTGGAATGAGGGTCCAAGAGCAAAGTCATGAGGGTCTAGGCCCAAAGTGGACAATATCATGCAATTGTGGAGATATCTAAATTCTTTTCGATCCTACAATTGGTATCAGAGTCCGGACTGCCAGAAGGTTTAACCACCGACTGTGCACAAGAGCTATGGTCTGATTGAGCCATGTGGGTACAATATTAACCTCGAACAAAGAAAGTGGGGGCTCCTATGTTCGGATCAAGAGGACCAGACACCAGGCAGGAAGTCCTAGTTGCGACTAGGCAAGGAAGTCCTAGTAGGTCAGGTGGACCGAGGGGCAGGAAGACCTGGTGGGTCGAGGATCGGACGTGGGAAGTCTATGGTCCTTTGTTTGAGGGGGGGATTGTTGGGGTTGCAAGGTTGCAAACATAGTCCCATATTGGAAACACATGGGAAAGATCATGGGTTTATAAGAGAAAAGATATCTCCATTGGCATGAGGCCTTTTGGGGAGAGCCCAAGAGCAAAGCCATGAGGGTCTAGGCCCAAAGTAGACAATATCATGCAATTGTGGAGATATCTAAATTCTTTTCGATCCTACAGTAACTTCTGTCATTGCACCAACAATGACTTGGAATCCCTAAACCTTTAGGAAACCCAAATTTAGAAGTTTTGAGGTTCAAATATTCAATATTTGAAGCAAACCTCAACCTAAACTTCTACTTAGTTTCCCTTAACCAATCTATCCTTGTTTTCAACATGAAAATACTCTTTTTATGTATACAAATATATTTTTAAGGGTTTGGAATGGTTACCTAGACTAACCATGGTTCAAAAATGCTGAAATCAGACTTTACCAGCCAAAATCAACAACTTCGATCAATTGAAGTTGGGTCTCAATCGATCGGACCATGTTGAATCGATCCACTGATCGATTCAGGAGGGTTGGATCGATCGGTGGATCGATCCAGACGGCTTCTGTTTGCGAGAAGCCTGTTCTCAATTGATCGCTCGATAGATTGAGACCCTTCAATCGATCGGGTGATCGATTGAGGTCTAATAGTTGCTGAAATTCCATTTCAGTCAACTTCAGAAACCCCTAGAAAATTCCAAAAATCGTGAAAATTTATGTAGACATTATTTAGGGTATATATTTTCAAGGAAAAATAGTTTTCTAAGAAAATACATCATAATTTTAAAGATTGATACAAACTAGAAAACTTGCAAAAACTTTAGTGTTTTCTTCAAGTTTGTGTCTAACTATTCAATGGTGATTACTATCAAAAGATAGCCTTCACCAAGGTTTTCTAAAATATATTCAAAAACATTTTCAAAACCAATATCCCACCATGTTCCTTGGGCTTAATGCACATGACTTGTACATTAGCTTTCTCAATGATGGGAAAACACATACTATGTGTTTTGATGAATCTAAAACTAAAAAAAATGCACTAAATCAACATCTTGAGTTTTGTTCATCATCCTAACATCTCACTTGTATCTAATGTACATTAAAACACATACAAGTCACCTCATGGGTCTTTGTGAGATTTAAAATTTGGTTTTGCCCTAATCTAGGGATCATGCATATCTATCTAGGCATTTTTGTGGATATTGAACATCCACTTAGGATGTCACTTGTTGATACCTGTTGATAAATGTCATTTGTCCTTAATTTTAAGGAAATAAACATAATGCATGATAATGTTATGGCATACATCAAAAAGAAATAATTTTTCAAAAGAAAATTTTCTATAACTACATGATGTATGTATGTCATGACATGGTATTTTTGTGTTTTTCAGAATAAGATATGAATGCAAAAGTAATCATGATGTCATGGCATATAATGGGCAAGCAAATCATGGCAAGATTTAGCATAAATAAAATACCTAGATTACCTATCTAGGTGTCCTTAAACCTTAGCTAAGTTTAAAAATTAAACCTAGATTTCCCTCTAAATGCTCCAAGAAAATGCCAAAGCATAAATTGGCATTTCTAATTCTCTTGATTAATTTATGCCAATTGAAATTAAGCATATTTCTCAAGTGTTGGCATATTTCATTTTTCCACAAGAGTAGCACTTTAAATTAAGGCTCAAATTGCCTTTAATTTCCTAAGAACATACCAAAATCCCAACTTGGTAGTTCTTATGATTTTCCCAATATGTGTCATTTTAAAATAAAATCAATACTTCTCAAATTTTGCACATTTTACTCTTTGAAAGAGTAACTCATAAATCCATTTCATTTTCAAAGGTTAATAATAACCTTGAAAATGCTCCTTGAGTGTCAATTTCTTCAAAGTTGGGTTAACTACCCTTCTTCTTAGAGTTGACACTCTCTAACCCATCTATGGGGTAGAGAAAATGCTCCTAGGAACCCAAAACCTATTGGTGCTCCTTGGATGCTCTAGGTATTCACTAGAGATAACTTCTCTAGATACCTTCCTAGTGACCTTGTTTGGCTTCTTAGAAGCCTTGGTCACCTTTTCTAGGTCAACTCAAGGGATTGCTTCCCTTGTGACCTTCTTTGTGACTTTCTTGGACTTCTTAGAAGTCTTAATCACATTTATTGCAAAAATACTCTTAGGGATGACTTCCCTAGTATTTTTGGCTTGCCCACTAGGCCTAGGGTTGGTTCCATAGCTATATGGAACCCTATGGTAAGAAATTACATCTTTCTTGGTTTTAGGTTTGTATCCCAAACCCTTATGACCATTGGATGACTTTGATACTTCTAGACCTAGGTTTTGACTCTTGGACCCTTGTGTCATATTTGTGATTTTTCTAAGAGTCATCTCTAATTTATCAAGTCTTGACCTCAAGACTTGATTTTCCTTCCATAATTCTTCAACCTTAGGTTTTTCACTAAAACCTTGATTTTTCTTCTTCTTAGGCACATACCTAGAATCCTTAGGGTTCTTGCCTAAGTTCCTATCTACCTTTCTAAACCTAGGTTGAGAGGTCTTAGCATGATAAGCTACATAATTTTCTTTAATTTTATCATGCCTCCTATTTTCATGGTAAATAGCATTAAAATGATATAAACTAGAGCTAGCATGCTTTTTACCATTATTCAAAGGAGCAGGCTCAATAAAAGTTACCTTCTTTTTTACCTTGGAGGCTCCCCCTTGAATTGAGCTTCCTCCTTGAGCCTTGACCACCTTCTTCCCCTTGGGACATTGACTCCGGTAATGTCCCTTTTGGTTGCACAAGAAGCATACAATGTGCTCCTTGCTCTTCTTTGTTCCCGGTGTTAGGACCAAAAGTAGCTAGAAGGGGGGGGGGGGTGAATAGCTCGTCGCGTTCGCTCGTTGCTCGGCGTTGCTTGTTCCTTCAAAGATGTGCAGCGGAAATACAAAGAAACAATCACACAACGCTAACACGGTTGGTTTACTTGGTATCCACCTCACAAGAGGTGACTAATCCAAGGATCCACACCAACACACACACCCTCCACTAAATAAAACTCTCCTTTATGGTAACTACTAAGGGCGGAGAAGCCCTACAAGACTCAATACAAGAAGAGAGGGAAAGGATACAAGAAATACAAGCTTACAAGCTTACAATGAGTATAAACCCTAACCCTAGCTTCTCTTCTTGGCTTTGATCCGCCTCTTGACTTGGAAAACTTCCAAGATCCTTCAAGAACTGGCGATCTGAGCTTTGTGAGTGCTGTGGAGGAGCTGGCGAGAAATCTGGAGTGAATCGGAGAAGAGATGCTGCAGCCAACGCACGCCTGCAGCTCAAATACGACGCAACGGTCGGATCCCGATCGATTCGAATATTCCCAATCGATCGGGGAGGCTTTGGATCGATCCACGGATCGATCCAGAGCGCCTCTGTGCTCTGGAAAAACGCCTGGATCGATCCACGGATCGATCCAGCGCTTATCGCGCAAAGCAGCCGCGTCCCAATCGATCCACTGATCGATTTGGACATCTGGATCGATCCACGAATCGATCCAGAGGCTCTCTGTTCGCTAGGAAAGGCCTGGATCGATCCACTGATCGATTCAGCTCCTGGATCGATCCACTGATCGATCCAACACTTGGTTTTTGCCCAAAACCAAGTTCCAAGCCTCTCAAACCAACATCCGGTCAACCTTGACCTGTTGGTACATCATGCCTAGCATCTGGTCACTCCTTTGACCTGCTAGGACTTCCCACCAAGTGTCTGGTCAATCCGTTTGACCCACTTAGACTTTTCTATTCATGCCAAGTATCTGGTCACTCCCTTGACCTACTTGGACTTCCATCAGATGTCTGGTCAATCCCTTTGACCTATCTGTATTTCCTCGTGCCAAGTATCCAGTCAATCCTTTGACCTACTTGGACTTCCCAACACCAGATGTCCGATCATTCTTGATCCATCTGGATTTTCCCTTGCCTGGTTTCACTCACCAGGACTTTCACCTAGCTTCACTCACTAGGGTTTTCCATCTGCATAGCTTCACTCACTAGGGCTTTCACCTGGCTTCACTCACCAGGACTTTCACCTAGCTTCACTCACTAGGGTTTTCCTTCTGCCTGGCTTCACTCACCAGGACTTTCACCTAGCTTCACTCACTAGGGTTTTCACCTGGTTTCATTCACCAGGACTTTCACCTAGTTTCACTCACTAGGACTTTTACCTAGCTTCACTCACTAGGGTTTTTCTTCTGCCTGGCTTCACTCACCAGGACTTCCCTGTCAAGTATCCGGTCAACCTTGACCTACTTGACTCTTCTTCAATCAATTTCTTATTGTCAAACATCTAAACTCAAACCAAGACTCAGCTTGGTCACCCAGGTCAACCTTGACCTGAGGGATGTTGCACCAACAATCTCCCCCTTTTTGATGTTTGACAATACCACAATAACACTTACAATACCACATGTAAGTTAGGCTAATCCTATAGCCTCAATCTTCATGCCACTAGGTAATGAACATATAAATTAAGCTCTTCATTCTCCCCCTACGAGGGCACACTCCTTCTAGGTAATGAAAGCCTAACTTACACCCATTCATAGGTCCTTTCATTCTCCCCTATTGGCACACATCAACCCATCTTTGGGCACACATCAACCCATGCCCCAATTTTGGGTACACATCAACAAATCCATTTGTTGACGACTCTCCCCCTGAAGAGTTACTCATCATTGTTCACAACATCACTCGTTGTGATCAACACGATAATGAAGGTCCCATACCCTTCATTTATCCTTAACTTCTCCCTCAATGTAGACAAATACCCAACCTTGAGCATTATCTAACCACTTGAGTTCCCACTTGAAATAATGAGGATATCCACTCCCCATTTCAAGTTCAAAAGCTCATACATGAGCATTTTCTTTAAAGAAGGTTAACCACCTTCCAAGGTTCATGAAAAGTAATTTTTCATGTCTTTAAAGAGTCCCTCCCCCTAAAGACATGGTGGTGACTTCTGTCAATGCACCAACAATGACTTGGAATCCCTAAACCTTTAGGAAACCCAATTTTAGAAGTTTTGAGGTTCAAATATTCAAAATTTGAAACAAACCTCAACCTAAACTTCAACTTAGCCTTCCTTAACCAATACATCCTTGTTTTCACATGAAAACACCCTTTCTATGTATACACATGTATTTTTAGGGGTTTGGAAAGGTTATCTAGACTAAATTAGGTTTAAAGATGCTGAAATCAGGCTTTCCCAACCAAAATCAGCAACTTGGATCGATTGGAGTTGGGTTCCAATCGATTGAACCTTTCTGAATCGATCCACTGATCGATTCAGACTTCCTGGATCGATCGGCTGATCGATCCAGCGAGCTTCTGCTCGTGGGAGACTTGCCTTCTGAATCGATCCACGGATCGATTCAGGCACTCCAATCGATCCATGGATCGATCGGAGCTCTGATAGTAGCTGAATTTCAAAATCAGCCAACTTCAGAAACCCCTAGAAAATTCTACAAAAATCCAAAAATCATGAAATTTCGTGTAGACATTATTTAGGGCATATACTATCAAAGAAAAATAGTTTTCTATGAAAATACTTCATATTTTCAAAGATTGACACAAACTTGAAAACTTGCAAAAACCTTAGTGTTTTCTTCAAGTTTGTGTCTAACTATTCAATGGTGATTACTATCAAAAGATAGCCTTCACCAAGGTTTTTCAAAAACATTTTAAAAACCTTTTAAAAACCAATATCCCATCATGTTCCTTGGGCTTAATGCACATGACTTGTACATTAGCTTTCCCAATGATAGGAAAACACATAACTATGTGTTTTGATGAACCTAAAAACTCAAAAGAATGCACTAAATCAACATCTTGAGCTTTGTTCATCATCCTAACATCTCACTTGTATCTAATGTGCACTAATCACATACAAGTCACCTTATAGTCTTTGTGAGATGTAGATTTTGGTTTTTGCCCTAATCTAGGGATCATGCATATCTATCTAGGCATTTTAGAAATATTAGACATCCACCTAAGATGTCACTTATCAATAAGTGTTGTTAAATGTCATTTGTCCTTAATTACAAGGAATTAAATTTAACGCATGATTATGTTATGGCATACATCAAAAGGAAATAATTTTCAAAAGAAAATATCCTATAACTACATGATGTATGTATGACATGACATGGTATTTTTGTATTTTCATAATAAGGTATGAATTCAAAAATAGACATGATGTCATGGCATATGATGGGCAAGCAATCATGACAATGTTTAGCATAAATAAAATATACCTAGATTACCTATCTAAATATCCTTAATCACTTAGCTAAACTCAAAATATACCACTTGTTTTAACTTAAAACGATACCACTTGTTTTAATTTAAAACATTAAACCTAGATTGCCCTAACTACTTCAAAGAAATGCCAAAACCTAAATTGACATTTCTTATTTCTCTTGATTTGTTTATGCCACTTAATAATTAAACATATCCTCAAATGTTGGCATATTTCATTTTTCCATAAGAGTAGCACTAAGAAAATACCAAAATCCCAACTTGGTATTTCTTATATTTTTCTAATTTGTGCCTTTTTAAGATAAAATCAATTTTTCCACCAATAGACACATGTTACTCTTTCAAGAAGTAATCAATAGGTCCATTTCATTTTCAAAGGTTAACTAAAACCTTGAAAATGCTCCTTGAGTGTCAATTTCCTCAAAGTTGGGTTAACTACCCTTCTAATCGGAGTTGACACTCTCTAACCCATCTATGGGGTAGAGAAGATGCTCCTAGGAACCCAACACCTATTGGTGCTCCTTGGATGCTCTAGGTACTCACTAGGGATAACTTCCCTAGATACCTTCCTAGTGACCTTGTTGGGCTTCTTAGAAGCCTTGGTCACACTTTCTAGGTCAACTCTAGGGATAGCCTCCCTTGTGACCTTGTTAGTGACTTTCTTAGACTTCTTAGAAGTCTTAGTCACTTTGGTTGCAAAGATACTTCTAGGGATATCTTCCCTTGTATCTTTGACTTGACCTCTAGACTTAGGGTTTGTTCCATAGCTATATGGAACCCTATGATAACTAGGCACATCCTTTTTAGCTTTGAGTTTGTATCCCAAACCTCTATAGCCATTGGATGACCTTTGTGCTCCTAGCCCTAGGTATTGCTCATTTTGCCCTTTAAGGATATTCTCCATCCTTTTTAGGGTCTTTTCTAGTTTGTCAAGTCTTGACCTCAAGACTTGATTTTCTATCATTAAATCCTTAGGTTTTGGTCCATGAGCATTTTTGATCTTGGGCATGTGTCTATTTTCCTTAGTGTTCCCGCCCAAGTGTCTATCTACCTCCCTAACCTTAGGTTGGGTAGTTTTGGCATGTAGGGCCACATGTTTTTCCTTAAAGCCCTCATGCTTTCTATTCTTATGGTAAATTGCATTAAAATGATATAAGTTAGAACTATCATGCTTTTTACCATAATGTAAAGGGGTAGGCTCAATAAATGTTACCTTCTTCTTTACCTTGGAGGCTCCCCCTTGACGAATGCCTCCTTGAGCCTTGACCATCTTCTTCCCCTTGGGGCATTGACTTCGGTAATGCCCTTTTTGGTTGCAAGAAAAGCACACAATGTGCTCCTTGCTCCTTTTTATTCCGGGGATGGTCTCCTTGGGCTTCTCCTTGCCCTTTTGTGCCACTTGGCCCTTCTTCTTGGCCAAGTTGGGACACTTGCTCTTGTAGTGCCCATGTTCCCTACATTCAAAGCATATAATATGATTTTTATTATTAATTGAAATATTTATACCTTTGCTTGTAGGGGTGGCATCTTTTCCTTTGGATCCGGAGGTAGAAGCTTCCTCTTGATCGAACCTTGATTCCCCTCCATTTGATTTTTCTTGACTTGTGGAGGTAGAAGCTTCTTCCTCCCCTTCTTCTCTTGACCCGGATGTAGAAGCTTCTCCTTCTTCTTGATCCGGTGTCACCAAGAATTGCTCCCCCTCAATCCTAGAGGTGGAGGCTTCATCATCTTGAATATGAAACAAGGAGTATGCTCCCTCCTTGTTCCCTTCGTTGCATTCCCTTGAGGATGAAGCTTCTTGGATTTCTTCTTCTTCGGAGGTTGAGCATCTCTCAACCTTGGAGTCCTCCTCTTGATCTTGCTCCAAAGAGTCACCCTCTCTGGATTCTTCGTGATCTTGTACAGTGGAGGGGATCTCTTCATGAAGCTTGGCCAATTTGCTCCATAGTTCCTTTGCATCTTCAAATTCTCCAATTTTGCAAAGGATGGTGCTTGGCAATAAATTGACCAAAAGCTTGGTCACTTTTTCATTGGCCTCGCACCTCTGGACTTGCTCTTGGTTCCACTTGCTCCTCTTGAGAACTTTACCCTTTGAATTTCTTGGAGTCTTGAAACCTTCCATTAGAGCAAACCATTGCTCTATCTCCATCATAAGAAAATTTTCGATTCTTGATTTCCAAGAATCGAAACTCGTAGAAGTGTATGGTGGAGCCACCCTTGTGTCAAATCCAAGCCCATCTTGGAATTGCATCTTGAAGTTGAGCTTGATAAAGTCTTGAACTTGAAGAATTTTCTCCAACTTCTTCACCCTCTAGCTTTTCTTGATATGTTTGCCCCTTCCGGCGGTGATTCCGGTGAAGAGCAACCTTGCTCTGATACCACTTGTTAGGACCAAAAGTAGCTAGAAGGGGGCGGGGGTGAATAGCTCGTCGCGTTCGCTCGTTGCTCGGAGTTGCTTGTTCCTTCAAAGATGTGCAGCGGAAATACAAAGAAACAATCACACAACGCTAACATGGTTGGTTTACTTGGTATCCACCTCACAAGAGGTGACTAATCCAAGGATCCACACCAACACACACACCCTCCACTAAATAAAACTCTCATTTATGGTAACTACCAAGGGCGGAGAAGCCCTACAAGACTCAATACAAGAAGAGAGGGAAAGGATACAAGAAATACAAGCTTACAATGAGTATAAACTCTAACCCTAGCTTCTCTTCTTGGCTTTGATTCGCCTCTTGACTTGGAAAACTTCCAAGATCCTTCAAGAACTGGCGATCTGAGCTTTGTGAGTGCTGTGGAGGAGCTGGCGAGAAATCTGGAGTGAATCGGAGAAGAGATGCTGCAGCCAACGCACGCCTGCAGCTCAAATACGACGCAACGGTCGGATCCCGATCGATTCGAATATTCCCAATCGATCGGGGAGGCTTTGGATCGATCCACGGATCGATCCAGAGCGCCTCTGTGCTCTGGAAAAACGCCTGGATCGATCCACGGATCGATCCAGCGCTTATCGCGCAAAGCAGCCGCGTCCCAATCGATCCACTGATCGATTTGGACATCTGGATCGATCCACGAATCGATCCAGAGGCTCTCTGTTCGCTAGGAAAGGCCTGGATCGATCCACTGATCGATCCAGCTCCTGGATCGATCCACTGATCGATCCAACACTTGGTTTTTGCCCAAAACCAAGTTCCAAGCCTCTCAAACCAACATCCGGTCAACCTTGACCTGTTGGTACATCATGCCTAGCATCTGGTCACTCCTTTGACCTGCTAGGACTTCCCACCAAGTGTCTGGTCAATCCCTTTGACCCACTTAGACTTTTCTATTCATGCCAAGTATCTGGTCACTCCCTTGACCTACTTGGACTTCCATCAGATGTCTGGTCAATCCCTTTGACCTATCTGTATTTCCTCGTGCCAAGTATCCAGTCAATCCTTTGACCTACTTGGACTTCCCAACACCAGATGTCCGATCATCCTTGATCCATCTGGATTTTCCCTTGCCTGGCTTCACTCACCAGGACTTTCACCTAGCTTCACTCACTAGGGTTTTCCATCTGCCTAGCTTCACTCACTAGGGTTTTCCATCTGCCTAGCTTCACTCACTAGGACTTTCACCTAGCTTCACTCACTAGGGTTTTCCTTCTGCCTGGCTTCACTCACCAGGACTTTCACCTAGCTTCACTCACTAGGGTTTTCACCTGGTTTCACTCACCAGGACTTTCACCTAGCTTCACTCACTAGGACTTTCACCTAGCTTCACTCACTAGGGTTTTTCTTCTGCCTGCTTCACTCACCAGGACTTCCCTGTCAAGTATCCGGTCAACCTTGACCTACTTGACTCTTCTTCAATCAATTTCTTATTGTCAAACATCTAAACTCAAACCAAGACTCAGCTTGGTCACCCAGGTCAACCTTGACCTGAGGGATGTTGCACCAACACCGGGGATGGTCTCCTTGGGCTTCTCCTTGCCCTTGGGTGTCACTCGGCCCTTCTTCTTAGCCAAGTTGGAACACTTGCTCTTGTAGTGCCCATTCTCCCTACACTCAAAACATATAATGTGATTTTTATTTTTAATTGAATTGTTTATACCTTCACATGTAGGGATGTCACTTGGTCCTCCATGTGATGTGGATATAGAGGCTTCCTCTTGATCCGATAGTGATGCTCCTCCATTTGATTTAGCTTGACTTGTGGAGGTGGAAGCTTCTTCATCCTCTTCTCTTCTTGACCCGGATGTGGAGACTTCTTCTTGCTCCGGGGTCACCAAAAATTGCTCCCCCTCAATTCTAGAGGTGGAGGCTTCATCTTCTTGTGCATGGAACAAGGAGTATGCTTCCTCCTTGTTCCCTTCATTGCATTCTCTTGAAGATGAAGCTTCTTCTTCTTGGACTTCTTCTTCGGAAGTTGAGCATCTCTCAACTTCGGAGTCCTCCTCTTGGTCTTGCTCCAATGAGTCACCCTCTTTGGATTCGTCTTTGACTGGTGTAGTGGAGGGGATCTCATGCATTGATGCCAATTTGCTCCAGAGCTCCTTGGTATCCTTGAATTCTCCAATTTTGCATAGAATTGTGCTAGGCAATAAATTAACCAATAATTTGGTTACCTTGTCATTTGCTTCGCACCTTTGGACTTGCTCCGAGCTCCATTTACTTCTCTTGAGAACTTTTCCCTTTGAATTCGTTGGAGCTTCGAAGCCTTCCATAAGAGCAAACCATTGCTCTATCTCTATCATAAGAAAATTTTCGATTCTTGATTTCCAAGAATCGAAGCTTGTGGATGTGTACGGTGGAGCCACCCTTGTGTCAAATCCAAGTCCATCTTGGAATTGCATCTTGAGGTTGAGCTTCTTGAAATCTTTGACTTTTGATGAATTTGCTCCAACTTCTTCACCCTCTAGCTTTGCTTGTTTTGTTTGCCCCTTCCGGCGATGATTTCGGTGAAGAGCGACCTTGCTCTGATACCACTTGTTGGGACTGAAAAGTAGCTAGAGAGGGGAGGGGAGGGGTGAATAGCTCGTCGCGTGCTCGTGTGCTTCATTGCTTGTTTCTTCAGAGATGTGCAGCGGAAATACAAAGAAACAACTACAACAATGCTAACAAATGGGTTTTACTTGGTATCCACCTCACAAGAGGTGACTAATCCAAGGATCCACGCACACGCACACACCTCTGCTATGTAAACACTCCTTTTCGGTAACTACCGAAGGCGAAGAAGCCCTACAAGACTCTCAATACAAGGAGAAAGGAAAAGCAGTAAAGAACAAGCAAAAGCTTACAAGAAGTGCAGTAAAAGCCCTAACCCTAACTTCTCTTCTTCGCCTCTTGACTTGGACAATCCTTCCAAGAATCTTCAAGATCTGGCGTGGAGAGCTCTGTGGAGAAGCTGTGGAGTCGCTGGTGAAGATCTGAGATGAATCGGTGAAGTTTTGAGAGTTCTACCGAAGGAATCGAGCGCCTACAGCTTAATACGACGCCAACGGTCAGATCTCGATCGATTGGATTGCTCCCAATCGATCGGGGAGGCTTTGGATCGATCCACTGATCGATCCAGAGCGCCTCTGTGCTCTGCAGGAAAAGTCTGGATCGATCGGCTGATCGATCCAGCCTTTATCGCGTAAAAACGCGTCACCCCAATCGATCCACTGATCGATTGGGGTCTCTGGATCGATCCACTGATCGATCCAGAGGCGTTCTGTGCGCTCTGCGACTTGCCCACTTGAGACTTGTCGCGGGGACCTTCCCAATCGATCGGCTGATCGATTGGACATCAGCCAATCGATCGGCTGATCGATCCAGACATTGGTTTTTGCCCAAAACCAAGTCCCAAGTCCCTCAAACTAACATTTGATCAACCTTGACCTATTGGTATATCATGCCTAGCATCTGGTCACCCTTGACCTGCCAGGACTCCCTCACCAAGTGTCCGGTCAATCCCTTTGACCCACTTGGACTTTTCCTCATCATGCCAAGTATCCGGTCACTCCCTTGACCTACTTGGACTTTCACCAGATATCTGGTCAACCTTGACCCATCTGGACTTTCCCCGTGCCTGACTTCACTCACCAAAACTTCTCATCTGCCTGGCTTCACTCACCAGGACTTCCAACTGCCTAGCTTCACTCACTAGGACTTCTCATCTGCCTGGCTTCACTCACCAGGACTTCCAACTGCCTAGCTTCACTCACTAGGACTTTCACCTGGCTTCACTTACTAGGATTTCCAAACTGCCTAGCTTCACTCACTAGGTCTTTTACCTGGCTTCACTTACCAGGATTTTCCTTCTGCCTAACATCCCAGTTAGGACTCCCCAGTCAAGTATCTGGTCAACCTTGACCTACTTGACTCTTCTCCAACCAAACTGATCAGACCCTGATCAGAGGGGAATTGCACCAAACAATCTCCCCAAATGAACAACTACACCTACACTTGTCCATATCATCAAAGTCTTGTATCGTCAAACATCGAAACTCAAACCAAGACTCAAGCTTGGTCAACCAGGTCAGTCTTGACCTAAGGGATATTGCACCAACAACCAAGACTTTTCAACTGTTTGATTTCATTCATCAGGACTTTCCATTACTACCTGACTTCACTCATCGAGACTTCTTAACTATTTGGCTTCACTCACCAGGACTTTTCACACCAAGTGTCTGATCCTCCATAACCCACTTGATTTTACTTCTTCTGCTAACTAACCTGTTGGTCTTGCCCTTGTCTAATCTCTAATTAAGACTTTTTCAATCAAGTATCCAATCAATGTTGATCTATTTGACTACTCTCTCATATTAAACTGGTCAACCTTTGATTAGTAGATTATTGCATCGACAATATCTCAAATAGATTTTATACTTATAATCTCTATATATTATTAAACATTAAAATTTAAGATTAAGTTAAGCTTGTCAATTTTGACTTAGAAATAATTGGATTAACATTAGCATGAATGAATGAATTGGTAGAAATTGATTAGTATTTATAGTCAGAATTTTTATTATTGTATTAAACTAGCCATGGGAGATTTTAATTTTATTTAAATTTGAATTTGGTAAAAATTATTTTTAATTAAATGAAATAGTTATTGAGAATTTTTTAAATTTGTTTAATAAAATGAACGACTCGTTTATTAAAAAATTAAATTAAATAGACAACTAAGCCAAACAACTCTTTTTAGTTTTTTTTAATAATCTTGTAAAGTTTAATTGGGGGAATGTATGGTGGGACACAGCTATGCCCCACCTCACGCTCCCCTAAGGCATGTGTATTGCACGCGTCTGCAGCCACATCAGTCCATATTAACGGATTAATAAGATTGAATTTTTTATCTAACACTTCATCCCTGACTATTATGCACCCACATTGTTACATACACATTATTTGGTGCTTAATGTATGCACCCACATTGTTACATACACATTATTTGGTGTTATTAATCACCAAATAATGCACCAATGTGGGTTAGAGTATTGTCGTTTCATTTAACATAAATTGTCTAAAATATATTTTTTATATTATTTGATCATTCAGTTATATATAGGTGTAGAAATTGATTATTAATTTTTATAACAAGGATTATATATTATTTTAGTTTTATTTTTATAAATAAATATTATATGACCATTACTAACTACATAAAAGTTAACATGTAAAATTTACATATTGTAAAAGTTAACATGCAACTTTTACACTATGTTTGCTTCACTAGCATGTAGTTTTTACATCTTATAGAAACTAGTTACTAATTTTCACAAATCATGAAGTTAATTCCTAACTCTATAACAATAACTTTATATCATTATCATTATGATTTTATTTTCTATGTGATAATATGATTAAAATAATATTCAACTAGTAAAACCACCAATGGAAATTATATATCACTCATTACATTTTAAATAAATAACCAATGGAAATCACCCATATAGAAAATAGCTTGTAGCTTCTATACATTATAAAAATTAACTTGTAACTTTTATACTATGTAAAGACTAAGAGCATTCACAGTGAGAACTCAAGAGTTCTCATTATGACATGTGGAGAGAGCTCCTTTGTTAATTATGAGGAAGCGGCTCCATGTTCACGGAGTCATTTCTTCATTATTTTTTTCTAATTTTTTATTTATGATTAAAAAAATAAAAATATTAAAAAAAATTAGGAGTTTATTTTTAATATTTTTAATTATTAATGTTATTTTGGATTAATAATTTGTAAAGTTAAATTTTATTAAAATTTAATTATATATAATATAGAGTAGAAAGATGAGAAAAATATATATAATAAAAAATGGTTGCTGAGAGGTTTTTAATAGTGAAAAAATAAGTAAAATTTTTTTACTTTGATAGAATATAGATGTAATAATGAAAGAGCTGGTAGAAAGATTCCACCACTATCAATATCTTTCTACACTCTTACCAGCTTCTACCATGTTTTGGACTGTTTAGGTTAAATAGGACGTTAAATAGTTTTATAAACGATGGAGGTACTTTTAATTTGAATCAAATAAATACATAAATTATAATAAAATTACGTTTAAAATAATTTTTAGTTTTAAAAAGAGTCGTTGACCAAGTCAAACCCTGCTATTTTTGAGCTCCATGGGAACAAATGCTTTCCTCTCCTGTGTGGTTTCCTTTTCCTCGCCACCCTCAACTTTTTAGGGTTCTTCCTTCGTCTCTCGACAAAGCAAATTTAAATCCTCGCCATGGTTTTCGGTTTCATTTTGGGTATGCCATTTTCGATCAATGTCCCTCTCCGTCCTCCTCCTCCTCCTCTGGTGGCGCCTCCTCATTGCGACGTCGCTCCGTGCCGCTCCTCCACTTGCCGGAGGTAACCAATTCGATTCGGTCTTTGAAACGCTTGATATGCTTCTTGTTTGTTTTTGTGGCATTTGTGTTAAGGATTAATCTCCAGGTTATTTCATCAACTGCGGCGCATCCCAAGAGGAGACGATCGGAAGCGTGCAATGGATCCCCGACCAAGGTTTCACCAACGCCGGCAACGTCTCCGCCATCGCCACCCCCGGCCTCGTCCCCTTTCTATCCACCGTCCGGTACTTCCCTGACGCTTCCGCCCGCAAGTATTGTTTCGTGATCCCCGTGACCAAAGGAGCCAAGTACTTGATCCGATCCACCTACTACTACGGAGGATTCGATGGGGGCCAGAAGCCGCCGGTGTTCGACCAGATCATCGACGGCACCAAGTGGTGCACAGTGAACACCGCCGCGAACTACGACAGCGGGATGAGCGCTTACTACGAGATCGTGGTGGCGGCGCAGGGGAGGACGGTGAGCTTTTGCCTGGCGAGGAATGAGCAGACGACGGGCAGTCCCTTCATCTCGGCGCTGGAGCTGGTGAACTTGGGGGATTCAATGTACAACGGGACCGATTTTGGGAAGTACGCGCTGAGTACGGTGGCGCGGAACCGATTCGGGCAGGACGGCGATATCATTAGGTATGCAAATTGTTTGCCTAAAAAAGCCAAATTTTGATAACCTTCAAGAACTCGATCGATGAAACTAAGATGGAATCGATTCTGTAACTAGCTATCCAGAGGATGCATACAGCCGATACTGGGAGGCCTTCACGGATTCCAACCCCATGGTCGAATGCCACTCTAACATTACCTCGTCGGAGTTCTGGAACCACCCGCCGGAGGCCGCCCTACAGCAAGCTCTCACCACGAGCCGGGGGAAGCAGCTGGTGGTGCAATGGCCATCGGTGGCATTGCCGGCTGCCGTATACTACGTTGCGCTCTACTTCCAGGATAACCGAACGCCGAGTCCCTACAGTTGGCGAGTCTTCGACGTCACTTTGAATGGCCATGACTTCTTCCGGAGCCTCAACGTCTCCACTGATGGAGTAATGGTGTTTGGCGCGCAGTGGTCACTCTCAGGGAAGGTGGAGATCGTGATGTCCCCCAGCAACGATTCTCCGGTTGGGCCAGTGATCAATGCAGGGGAGATCTTTCAAGTTGTGCCTTTTGGTGATAGAACTCTCACTAGAGAGGGTAACTCAACTCAATCATGAATTTATTAGTTTGATCCAGCAGAGGACAAAATTCATAGTTGTGTGCTAATAATTGTTGCAGTGATTGCAATGGAGGAACTGGCAAGAAGCCTGAAGAACCCCCCACCAGATTGGACTGGTGATCCATGCTTGCCCAGGGAGCACTCTTGGACTGGAGTGCTTTGCTCTCAAGATAGTACCAACAGAGTAGTTGCACTGTGAGTTCCCAAGGATCAATCATCTCTAATTTTCTTATCATGAATCATCAGCTTGAGATTTTTTTGCAGGAACCTCACAAACTTTGGCCTTTCAGGAACATTGCCCAATAGCATCGACAACTTAACTGCCCTAGCAAACATGTAAGCAGCCAACTTATGAGTTCATTTCCAATCTCACTCGACTCATATTCAGTTGTAAATGCGAAACATGTGTGCTTGCAGTTGGCTCTCTGGGAACAAATTGTACGGTCCAATTCCAAAATTGAGTTCTCTGAAGAATTTGGTTTCTTTGTAAGCTTGAACATCAATCATTTCCTCTTTTTGTTGGCTTTGCGATGCAAATTATCCAACTCTGCTTATGTTTGATCAGGCATCTGCAAGACAATGAGTTCAGTGGACCGATTCCATCTTCGTTAGGGGAGCTTCCAAGCATCAAAGAGATGTAAGTCTATCTTACAAGTAAGCCTAATAAGATTTTTCTCCTATACAACTTCTTGATTGTCTTGTGCCTTATCTTGCCAAATAACAGATATCTCCAGAACAACCAACTTACCGGACCTGTTCCGGACGATCTGAAGAAGAAAACTGGGGTCGACATCAAGTAAGCTTCGATCATGCACATCTCTCTTTTTTCCCTCCCAAAGACTCTCTTGCGCATAACTTCTAATTGTGTTGCTGACAGGATTCAACCTGGGAACCAGATACAATGACATTTTGAGATCAATGAAGTCTGGGATCAAAAAGATTATCAAATTCTTTTGTGTGGAACTGGAAAATGGAAGTCAATACATTATAATGTGTACATCTATCATATTTTGCTTAAATGCAGCCAACTTCTAACACACCTTAGTAATTCTCTCCTCTAATCATACTACTTGTTTTATAAACTACAATTTACTCAGTCCTGAAGTAAAATTTATTGAAAAAATTTACTATATTTTGGAAAGCAATGAGGGATACAAGATGAGTGGAAGCAACTTTCACTTGGCCACATACCTTGGCTTAAAGGATACAATCTGTTTACGAGACACTTTTACTTTCGTTACTGATCTATCTTCCGGTAATCTATGTCGACAAAAGACTGCTACTTGGTACTTCAATTGCCTGGATGAATTGGCGAGACAGATTTCCAAAGCTAAATTCAGTATGCATGCCCTTAACTCCGAAGAAAGACTAGTTATAGACTATCAAGAAGACCAAGTTCTCTCGAACCAGACCTGACTCTTTCCTTCCATATCGACTATTACCAATTAGCTAAAGATAAGCAGATGAGGAGCCAACTACTCTCCAAGACATAACAACTAAACTCACAGGAAGCATGGGCAGACAGTCATATCTATTTCCCTGCAACAGATTCTCTCTTAAATGCTAAAAATAGAAATAATACCATCAAGCTTTCCCCAATCTCTATTATTAAGGAAACAAATGGTGCCCCAGTCCACTCAATGTAACTGAAGAACACCAACAAGCACATGCTGTACTCCCCAACTCCCTTGGTCAGCCACACCTGTCATTTCTTTCAGAAACAAGAAGACAGTACCGTATGCACAAAATGTCATTTTGCAGGAAGAACAGGTGGAACTTGAAATTGGATACCATGCGACCACATGAACAGGCATTATTGGGTACTCAAAGTCGAATCCCAGATTAAAATAGATTATCTGGGTTACAGATCAATGTCAAATTAGCCCAAGCAATGAGCTGGTGAAGAAAAGAAACAAAGCTGACAACTAGGTGAAGAGTAATCTGAGAAGATCGCCATGGATGATTTCAACAATGAAACTGTCAAAGTGACTCCTTTTTCTCTTGTTGAGGAAAGCCATCGATGATTTCAACAGGGTAGCTGTCGATACAGTCCTCCCATGGACTTTGTGGAGAAGGCTTCACATGTCGAACCGCCTGCCACACGGCGCTGTTACACTTGAAGCCGCTGCCGAAGGCAATCTGCCAGACGCGGTGGCCTCTGCGCATCCTCCCCTTGGCCTCTGTGTACGCGAGCTCGTACCAGATGGAGCTGGAGGAGGTGTTGCCGAAGCGGTGGAGGGTCATCCGGGAAGCCTCCACATGGTCAGGGCGGAGGTCGAGATTCTTCTCCAGCTCGTCGATCACAGCCCGGCCTCCGGCGTGGATGCAGAAGTGGTCGAAGGCGAGCTTGAAGTCCGGGATGTAAGGTTTCACCTTTCCGTTGAATAGTTTCTTGGCGACGAGGGTTGCGAAGAAGAGGAGCTGTTCGCTGACAGGGAGCACGAGCGGGCCGAGAGTGGTGATGTTGATCTTGAGGGCCTCACCGGCGATAGCCATGAGGTCCTTGGACAGCGACACGCCGACTTTGCCTGCCTCGTCCTGCTCCTGGTACACGCAGCGGAAGGCCTTGTCGTCGGCGCCGCGGTGGGTGCGGACGACGTGCACGAGCTTGTACTTGGCGCGCCGGCGATCGGCAGAGCGGTTGGAGAGCAGCACGGCGGCGGCGCCGACGCGGAAGAGGCAGTTGGGGATCAACATCGCCTTGCGATTGCCAAAGTACCAATTTTGGGTGATGTTCTCAGTGCTGACCACGACCGCATAGGTGGCGTGGTGGACCTGGAGGAGGTCACGGGCGAGGTCGATGGCGATGACGCCGGCGCTGCAGCCCATGCCGCCGAGGTTGAAACTCCGGATGTTGCCGCGGAGCTTGTAGCGGTTGACGATCATAGCGGAGAGGGACGGGGTGGGATTGAAGAGGCTGCAATTGACGATGAGGATGCCGATGTCCTTTGGCTTTACGCCGGTGTTCCGGAAGAGTGTATCCAGCGCGCCGAACATGACCTGCTCAGCCTCCTCGCGGGCGGCGGCCATGGAGGGGCGGGGCGGCAAGTAGTGCAGCGCGATGGGCAAGCAGGTGTCCTGCCCGAGGCCGGAGCGCTCCAGGATCCGCCGCTGGAACTCGAGCGCCGACTCGTTGAACCCGCCATGGAGCTGCGAGTGCTCCATGAACCGGTTGAACGGCGCCTTCAGTTCCGACGGCGGCCGGTAGCAAGCGTAGTCGACGAGGTAGACCGGCCTCGGCCGGCTCATAACGTAAACGGTGGTGCCGAAGACGAGGAAGACCAAACACACCAGCACGCTCACGAGGTTGTACTGGAGGTGGATCCAGAGGTAGCGGAGCTCATCCGGATCGGTCCGCGCCGCCTCCAGCAGGATCGCCGCCATCAGCGGGACCAGCAACAGGGTGAACAAGTGAGTGATCAAGTAGTGGTATCCCAACTTCACGTACTTTAGATTGACGCTCTGCAAGAAATCCGGCAGCCGCCGGCTCTGCCCGTGCAGTCGCTCCGCCTCCATCCTCCTTCCTTCCGCCAAGATCTAACACCAGAAATAGTGGGAAAAAAAAAGGAAGGGCAAGAGGGAGATTTGCTCACCAATGCCCTAGGGACTCGATCACCAGTAAAAAAGATGGATTTCTAAAGTCAAGAATGGGAAACGCAGGTAGACGGCGGAAAGAAACGATCATCGAAGATCCAATCCGTAGCACATCGAAGCTTAAATAGGAAACAATACAGAGAAAAAAATAAGGGGGAAGGAGGAACCCTCGCACGCGGTCGCTATCTGGATAACGACATAGATGATGCAGCAAAGGCGTACGTTCTTATGCCTCAGAGAAATCGTACGCCGGCGCGCTCTTCCTGAGGCGGGGCAAGCGATGGGAAGCCTACGCCGGCGCAGCCGCGGTCGTGGCTGAGCGGGGAGAAGGGAGCAGAAGCTTCTCGCCTTCTCTTCTCTTCTCTTATCTTCCGCTCTGCTCGTCGCGGCGATGGGCACGAAAAGGTCGAATGATAAATGGAGACTCCCAGAACCGGCGTGGCTCTTGAGGAGCCTCCTCACCAGTTGGACTGTTCGTGTAAATTACCGTGCACATTTTTATTTATATATTTATTTGGTATTTTTTTATGTTTTTACTTTTATCCAACAATTTTTCATTATTATTATTAATTAAAATAATTGGGTAGTGGAAATATTAAATTAAAATATAATTAAATATCAAATTTTACTATATTAGTATATAAATTTGTATTATTATTGAGCCACAAATAATAATAATGAATATTAGACGTATAACATATACAAATGATTTACACCACGTAAATCAAATAAATAAATATATATATATATATAAAAGCATCCATAATTCACGTGATTTTGAAATCAACACAAAATGTCGACATGTCAAATCATATTAAAAAAACGACGAAATAAAATTTTGCTACCTAAAACTTTCAAAGGTAATAATTTACCTCCTATAATTAATAAATTCTAACCTTGAGCTTACTCGATAATGATTTTCAAAATTCAAGGGGTAAGATTGACAGACTGTCATACATCACGAAGCACCCAGTTTGTTGTTTTTAAACAGAGGGAGGGGGATTGTTATGTCAAAAGCTGGGCCCCACCGGAGTACGTTAGTGAGACAATTAGTTTGGATTTGTATTTGCGCATTTTGCTAAATTTGACGTGAAATTTTGACGGATCGCCGAAAGTAGCTTTATGATTATTTTTTTTTTAAAAAAAAACATTGGCCTTTTAAATTTTGTAAAAACATCTGGATATTAAAAATATTCGCCTTTAGTTTCCCTTTTGAAGGGTGTGCTTTTATTAGTGGCGAGGAAAAATTGAAGGCATATGGTATAATCTTTTTCGTGGATGGATGGACATAAGACTCTTTCGCAATGTTTAAATCTTAATTTACGAGCTTCGACAGATATTAGGGAAGAACTAAAAAGTTGATGATCATCAAATTCTTGTTGAAAGATATCATCATTTTAATATTTGTTAGATGTTTACTTGGATAGAGATGAAGAGACAGTTGGATTTGTATTTGGATTCATTGGAAAACATTGACCACATGACAAAAACAAATACATCCTTGAGAAATTGTACTTAAATGGGACCAGAATTATTAAATTATTAACTATTCTAGAATGCTATGGGAAACAGGATTGATTGTAAAAGCATATTTTTATTTTATCTTATTTATTTTTTATTATTATAGGGACGGCTTAAATGGTTCAATGTGCAATCAATCAATTATTTGGTCTCCTAGTTACTTGAAAGGGCAGACGAGAAAATAATTGATTATATAATTTTTTATTTATTATAAAAAAAATGTGATAGGATGTATAATGGAGAGTCTTGATAATATTTAATAGGTAACATCACATGACGATCAAAAGTCAAATAGAGATGACAATTAATATCAAAAAATTCCTCTAGACTTGGCTCTCCCACCTCACAAGCATAACTCTTGATATACTCCTGGCTTCTTAGCTGATTGAGTCCCAAGACTCAGCCCCTTTATTTTTTCTGAGCACCGTCCCAATCTACTCTCAGTCGGCTTCTTAGCTGGTTGGACCTCAGGGCTCAGCCCCCTCATTTATCTGAAACACTATCCCAGTCTATTCCCGATTGACTTCTTAGCTAGTCGGACCCTAGGGCTCAGTCCCCTCATTTCTCCTAGGCACTTCCCTAGTCTACTCCCGGTCGGCTTCTTAGTTGATCAAACCCCAGGGCTCAGTCCCCTCATTTTTTCGAGACACCACCCAAATCTACTCCCAGTCGGCTTCTTAGTTGGTCGGACCCCTAAGGCTCAGTCCCTCCATTTCTCTTGGGCACTGCCCCAGTTTACTCCCGGACGGCCGCAACACTGGTCGTACTATTGTCAGGAGACAACACTATCAAGGAATCACAACAACTTATCAGAGAATAATGACTATTCGTTAGGGAATATTCCAATACTCTGCCATATGCATAACACGGAATATGTAGGACCGTAAATAGTCGTTACAAGCTCAGAGCATATTTCGCTTATTTACGGTCCTACACAGCCAATTTTTTACTTGGTTCGAAGCCTTTGACGACTCCTACTCCAAGGCACGTACTCGTTGAGTGCTTTCGTTAGGCAATCACCTGTTGGGCAATCATTATTAGTTCGGAAATGAGTTAAAAAGATTTAGTACAAAAACTAAAATACAAATGTTACCGACAAATAGAAAGGAAATTTGAACTTCTGAGCAACCTTTCGGTGTGCTAGATCCTTTTTGGAGCAACGTACAAGAATAAAACTTGTAGCAATTGTTGTCCTGAAGTTGCGGGTTGAAGGCCCTTATATAGGCCCAATCCGGGCGCTTAGAACACCTCCGAGCGCTTGGATCGCTACTGACGTGGTGATCTCTCGTCGAAACTTGATCCGTCAAGTTTATTTACCTCTGAGCGCCCGGACCCCCTCTAGGCACCTGAACCATTGACGTGGATTCGGCCAGTCGTCGTACTCCAACTCATCTTATGGATATTTTTTCTGGTCCAGGCGCCTAAACTAGCTCCGAGCTCTCGGACCGCCCGAGTGCCTGGCAGCCGCTCGGGCAAAGCTGGTTTGGGCACCCGGACCAACTCCGGGAGTCCGGAGTCTAGGCGCCCAGATCCCTTTCGATAGCCTAGACACCCTTTTTCAGCACTTTCTTCCTTGTAAAAAAGGGTTAGTCCTGGTCACAAAAAATAAGTTTATCCCACAAAACAAAGTTAGCACGATATAGGAGAATAATAATAGTAATTAGATCCTGTCTCCCCGAGACCAGGATCTAGTCAAGGTCTCAGTTTAGGTTTCTCAAATGGACCTAAGCTGGACCAACGCTTACAGTTCTCTCAACCAGGAATGCGCTCTCACTAGATCCAGTTACTTACCTCTACTTATCAACTATAGACCTCAAGTCCCTTAACCCACCAAGACATCTTACCAGATTTCAATCAATCTAAACTTCCTCCTGCCAGATCTCAACCGACCTAGACTTCGAGTCAGCTATCAACCTAGCTGGACTTCCTCCTGCCAGATCTCAACCAATCTAGACTTCGTGCCAGCTATCAACCTAGTTGGACTTCCACATGGTCTTCCAGTCTTCTAGACCCATCATGTCTTGCACACTTGGTAAAGAGTTTAGATAAATAACACATCTAATTTTAATATATTTGTCATATATCCAAATATGATTATTAGTGCAACCTGCACTAATAGAATATTGTTCCACCTAATGGGAATCCACCGTACTTCATTTATCACCCGACATACCCTGACATCCAATATTCTTTGATGCTTCATAATTACGAAGGTTATGAGAAACAGTATAAAAAGGGAGATATCTCTGTTAGCCAGGTATGCGCGCATACACATCTACTACAATACTATTGTTCATCTTCTTTCTGAATTTTTGTTTTGTGCTGCTCCTAACTTAAGCGTTGGAGGACTTGCGCTAGGGACCTCTTCCTTGGTTCTCGCTCTAACGCTCCCATGTGATCTCTCTACGTGTACGCGGGCTCGTGGATACTATCAGTGGCCCTCCCCCCCCCCCCCCCCCCCCCTCCCCCCTTGTCAGAAGGTGAAAAGCCTATAACACTCTCACAATCCTTAGATCCAGGTCCTCTTCTCTTCAAGATCCTTACCCTCATCACCGACTCTCTCCATCCGACATAGCTTTCAGACGGGATCAAATTTGATGTCATCTGTGGGAATCTTCTCTACCTGATCTAAAACGTAAAAATGGAGGATACGAACAAAATCAACGTTGCCATGACTCTTGAGGAATATGAGATATTTAAGGCCACTAAGGCATGGGCCGCCTCAAAAAGGCAAACGATAGGTTCTCACCCACACTGAATGCTTGCTGCCTCGAGGGATGAGATCCCCCTCTCGGAGGAAAGGTCCAAGAGGAAGTAGTCGTATGATTTCCCTTGGGCACTTTTTCGAACATCGAGAGAAGATGACACCAAAATAGAGCAATCGCAAGCTTCAATAGCATAGAATTCACCCCCGAGGGACGCAACTCTTAAGGCAGCAGGGCCATAACCCTGGTACCTTGGGGAAGAGAAAGTCAGGATGGTTAGTTAGCCAAGAAAGAAAAGGAGCTAGCGGAGATCTGAGAAAAAGAGAACTAGGGAAATGCCACAATATGAGACATCAGCATTATTTCAGGAGGTCCTACTGATGGGAATTCTACCAGAGCTAGAAAGGTTCATGAATGTCGATTGGATATTAACACAGTTGGCTATAGCCGAGAGCTTGTGATGGGTCCCCAAATTAGCTTTAGGTCTCAAGACCTAAAGGGGGTGGAGCTCCCCCACTCATTATTAAAGTAGTCATCGCGAACAACCGAATGGTCAGAGTTTTCGTTGATACTAGAAGCTTTGTCAACCTGCTGTTTAAAAGTGCGTTTGACAATATGAAACTGCGCGCTCCAACCCATGGCCACTGCCTTGTACAGATTCACAGGGAATGAGGTGTGACCAATTGACCAGATCAAGCTGGCCATCTCCTTGGGCATTAAACCTCTAATGAGGACTAGGAGGAGTGTTTTCATAGTGGTAGATTCTCACTCCTTTTACAACGTTATCTTGGGAAGACCCGCCTTGCATGAATTTAGGGCAGTCATCTCTACTTTCCATCAAAAAGTAAAATTTCCAGTGGAAAATTAGGTCGGGGAAGTAAGTGGAGAGCAGCTGACCGTGCGACAATGTTATGTGGATATAGTAAGAATCGAAGCATGCAAGACCCGAAAATTTAGGATGGAGGTGTACAAGTCATCCAAAAAGAGCCTCTACTTCTGGTCGAAGAGCCAACTCAACAAGAGAATGTGTAACTGTACCCCAACTGTCCAGAAAGAATTACGAAGATAGCAACTGACCTGCCGCAAGAAATTAAGAAGAGCCTAGTGGAGTGTCTAGTATAGAACCGGGAGGTCTTTGCCTAGTCCCCTAAAGAGTTGACAAGAGTTGCCCAGTGGTGGCAGAGCACAAGTTCCACCTTATGTTTGATTCCAGGTCGATCAAGCAAAATAAAAAGGGATTTCTCATCTGACCAGTATAAAATTATCTGAGCAAAGGTGGATCAACTCCTTGAACTAGGACAGATTAGGGAGGTATAGTTTCCTTCATGGCTCTTCAATGTTGTCCTGGTATCTAAACTTAATAATAGGTGATGAGTCTGCATTAACTTTCGCAACCTCAATAAGGTCGACCCCAAAGACTGTTATATGCTCTCATAGATCAACCAGATTATTGATTCTACTTCAGAGTGAGAGCGGATTTGTATGATAGATGTCTATCAAGGATACCATCAAATCGTCCTCTCCCTAGTGCACTAGGAGAAGGTCAGTTTCATTACCGCGGATGATACTTTCTATTACACAGTTTTGTTGGTTGGGTTAAGAAATGCAAGAGCCACATATCAATGGATAATGGGCAAGATCTTCTGGAAGTAGATCGGGAGGAACGTTGAAGTCTACATAGATAACATCCTCATTAAGTCCGCTCAAGCAGTAGAACTTTTTGCGGATGTGGAAGAGACTTGTGGACCCTACGGTAGTATGTGTAAGTACTTCATGGTAATTTTAATGTGGTCAACCAAGTTAAGTTAAGTCTCGTGTATTTAATTCCCGTGTCTAAGTGTGCAGGAGCTTAGGAACACAAGAAGTCGAGCGGAAGACATAGCTAGCGAGAAAGATGGCACGGAAAAAGAGTCGATGAGCTCGGTGCATATGAGGGACAACGTGCTGCGGAAGAGTACACAAGTGGATGAGAATGACGTGCATGGAATTTGAGGGATGAGAAGCTGAGAAAGAAGCATACTCAAGAAGAAGGTCAAAGTTAGGTTCGGGTGAACTCAATTCCAGATAACCGGAGCATCAGCCACCCAAAGAAGACTAGCCTGGTCTGCCTTATGGAAGGCACCTTCCATGCGATGATGGAAGGCGCCTTCACTAGCCGTTACTCGAGGATAAATCCTCGACGGATAAAATCTATCCGATGGAAGACATCTTAGACCACTTTAAAGGTGCCTTCAATTTGCGGATAATATTTTCCAGGGGCTATAAAAATCTCTCGGGGTTAGAAAATATTTAACAACTCTTGTATTCAATTTCTAGTATATTTTTAAGCGTTCGACGAGTGTAAGAGGCTTCTCTTCCTTAAACGAAGGAGACTTTATAGTGCCTTCATTTGGCTTGAATTAATAACCACCTAGGTTGTAATCAATTAATTCTTCCTCCTCATTTATTTTTAGTTATTAAATTAAATTATTATAATTGTACTACTAATCTGAGTTGAAAGATCGGGAAAGGATTATTTTTTTATTTTACAGGCAATTCACCCTCTCTTGTCGGTCTACCTGCGCCATCAGTATGGGTTAAAGCTAAACCCTCTAAAGTGTTTATTTGGAGCTAAAGGAGGGAAGATTCTGGGATATATGGCCATTGGGCGGGGGATTGAGGCTAACCCGGAAAAGGTGCAAGCACTCCAGGACATGCATGCTCCGCGGAATCTCAAGGAGGCCCAGAAGCTGCTAGGCCGGATCACGACACTTTGAAGATTTATATCTCGATCAGCAGACCAGGCTCTCCTAATCTTTAAAGTGTAGGGGGATTTCGTGACTGACTAGAAGGGGGTTGAATAGCTAAGTCACCCCCAATTCGATTACTTCTCTACAAAAGGTTAGTGTGTAGCGGAATATACTAAAACAATGAAAACAATAAGAATAGAACACAAACTCTAACACAATCGATGTAATGTGGTTCGGAGATTGCTTGCTCTTACTCCACGATTTATTCTTGAGGTGGGTGATCCCTCAATCTGTCGGTGGATTAGTCCCCTACAATCTCCGGCTAAAACTTTCTCCTTCTCGGTGAAGCAAACCTCTCACAAGGCACTCTTCTTCTTTACAAGATTGAGAATGAGAATTGGAAGAAGAGTGTTAGGCTTTGGAAGCTTGGAGGCCAAGACTAGGAGTGTATCAACAAGATCAGTAACCTCCTTCAATGCCCCAAGATTCCATTATATAGTGAGGAAAGAGTTGATCACAAGACAACTCATCTCCTGCACATCAGTCAACTGGCACTTGCATCAGTCGACTGGTGCAACCATTGGACACAGCCAACGGCTATTTGGCAAAATCAAGGTTTCTGCCAACGGTCGCCAATGGTCACTTACCAGTTGACTAGTAAAAGTACCAGTCGACTGGTAGCTATTAACTGAGCGAACAGAATGCTTCTGTTCACTCCCAGTCGACTGCAACTTCCATCAGTCGGTTGGTCCCGGTTACACACTCACACTCATCCTTTCTAGAGTTGCTCTTTAAAGCCCTCTTCCTAGGCCTTCGTCCCTTAGATGCACTCGAGCCCGCGGCTCCTCTTCGTGTCATCCTTCACGTTGCCTTGAACTCCACTTCCTTCGACTTCACTTCATTGCTCCTCGTCCGGTGGTCCCTCAGATGTCTTCCACATCATCCTTCACTGACTCAAGGATCTGAGCCCTTGGATGAGCTTCCCAGACTTAGCCGCACCAAGCTCCTCATGTGTCTTTCACCAAGTCCTGCATGACTCAAACACACATATCAAACCAATATGAAAACCTAACTTAAACTCTTTGACACACACATCAAAATCATGATCGTACCGATCAAACCTAGGTCGATTGCACCAACAATCTCCCCCTTTTTGATGTGTGGTAATATGTTTAAGTTAGGCACAAATAACAACTTGAAAATTGCAAGCATAGTATAAACATGAAGCATAAAACCCAAGCTCCCCCTTAACATATGCTCTATCACTCAATTTTCAAGTTTTGCATAAAATAGAGAAATAAAAGTTTCTAATTTAAACCTTCCTATTTCTCCCCTTTGACACCATCAAAAAGATTGCACCTATCTTCCAAGTACACTATGGTATAAATGTTGACTTAAAAATAACTAAAACTAGTTTCTGAAAGTGCTGAAAAGTAACTACCAGTCGACTGATAACTGTTGCAGTCAACTGGCATAAACCAATTCGAATTTCAACCTTCTAAAGCCAACTTCAGAAATGCATAAAAAATTTCAAAAAATTTGAAAAATCATGAAATTTTGAACACGTATTTCTTATAATGTCCTTTAACTAGAAAAAAATATGTATTCATGAAAATTCATTATAATTTTAAATTTTGATAAAAACTCAAAAACCTTGAAAATAACTCAAATTTGAATTACTTTGAAACCTTATTTTGAATTCATATGTTTTAAAATAACTATACCACAGTAAATAAGATATAGAATTGTTTTCAAAACTTTTAAAATATCCAACTATGATCTATAGGCAAGATGTCCATTAATTAAGCATTTGTTTTCCCTATAGTTGACCTATGATCACTAAAAATTGATACATTTCATAATTTATCAAAATGTTATAAACATAAATGAATTATTAGTATCATCCTATCATCTCATATTTATGTTTAGAAATAGAATGCAATTCATTGTGAGATGTAATGAAGTTAACCTCTACTTAGTCCGCTTTATCATGAATTTCTATCAAGGCTAAGTGTTCCCCTTTTATATCTTAAGTCAACCATTTTTCAAAAAAAATTGAATTATGGCTATCATGGTTGACTGACCCAAAATACTCTAACCCTTGAGGATTGATTTTAGCACCCAATAAAAGTTCTTTCTAATTGGGTTGACCAAGTACTTCTTAGGGATCCATTTCCTATCTATGGTTTTTATCTTATTGCCCCCTAGCAAGTAAACAATGGTAGGCTTTCTCATTTTTGGGTTCATTGTACCCTAGCCTCTTTTTGTTAAAGCTTGCCCTTTAGCTCCCAATAATCATGCTTAGGGTATTTGAATCAATTTCAAATTTTCTAAGGGATTTGCTAAGGTATTCTACCTTTTCCCTTAATTTCTTATTTTCCTCTTCTAGACATGAATCATTTAAAATTGAGGAAGAAGAAGCATGCACATCATTATCTTTAATAGACATGGATTCTAATTTTTCCTTAAGCATGCAAAAATCATTTTTCAACGATTTGTTCTTTCTTTTTTCCTTAAATAAATCATCATTTGTACTTGTAATAATTTTAATTAAAACATGAGGGGGAGATTGTATACCTCACTTACCGAGAAGTCCGAGTCCGATGTTTGACCTTCCCCTTCACTTGAGCTCCCTTCTTCATCTTCACTTGAGCTCTTTCCCTCTTCATTTTCGGATGAGGTGGAGGCAACACCATCAATTCCCATTAAAGCAAAATGGGAGATAAGGTGTTCTTCTTCCTCTGATGATGATGATGAATGATCCCATATTGTGAATAAACTTTTGACCTACTTTCCTTTTTTCCTTTGTCTTCTTCTCTTCTTCCTTCTTCTTTTCTTCCTTCTTCTTCAAGAGGGGACATTTATCCCTTATGTGTCCTTCTCCTTGGCAATTGTAGTACTTTACCTTCCTTCTTCTACTCTTGCCCCTTGAACTTCTCCTAGCATATGATTTGTTAGAATTAAAATTCTTAAATATTTTTCTCATCTTCCTTACCATATATGCCTCTTGATCACTATCCATTGAGACACTTGACTCCTCGGAATCGGAAGATGGTGGAGATGGAGATTTCTTCTTCTTCCTCTTTCCCTTGTTTTCCACAAGGGCTACTCCTCTTGATCTATGGGGTTCTCCATCTAATCCTTCAACTCTTGTTTCGTGGAGCTCCATTGTTGAGAAGAATTCATCTAGAGAAGATTTCTCTAGGTCTTTTGAAATGAAGAATGAATCTACAATGGACATCCATGTTGTGGTTCTTGGAAAAGCATTGATGGCTTTGATTATGATGTCTCGGTTTGTAAGTGTCTCATCTACACTTGTTAATCTATTTAAAATTTTCTTAATTCTAGAATGTAAAATTGATACTTTTTCTCCTTTTTCAAGCTTGATATTGTTGAATTGAGTTCAAAGGAGATATCTTCTTGCTAATTTCACTTCCGATGTCCCTTCATGAAGCTCCACTAGCTTTTCCCATAATTCCTTGGCGCTTGAGTAGTTTCCAACCCTTGTTACTTCTTGTTGGGGAAGGACATTTAGTAGATGATGTATTGCTTTTGAATTTGCTAAATGTTCTTCCCTTTGCTTCTTGCTCCACTTTATTTTCTCGAGTATCTCATTGTTATGATCCTTAGGCATTTCGAAACCATTTTCCATGATTAGCATAATATCAAAATCGCTTAAAAAAATACCTCCATTATCTTCTTCCACCAAGAGAAATCTCCTTCGAATTTTAGTGAATGAATGTTTGAGCCGACCATGTGTTGATGTTGCTCTTCTCGACGATTAGTCCGTTGAAGGGCGTCCTCACTCTGATACCACTTGTAGGGGATCTCGCGATCGGCTAGAAGGGATGTTGAATAGCTAAGTCACCCCCAATTCGATTACTTCTCTACAAAAGGTTAGTGCGTAGCGGAATATACTAAAACAATGAAAACAATAAGAATAGAACACAAACTCTAACATGATCGATGTAATGTAGTTCGGAGATTGCTTGCTCCTACTCCACGGCTTGTTCTTGAGGTGGATGATCCCTCAATTCGTCGGTGGATTAGTCCCCGGCAATCTCCGGCTAAACCTTTTTCCTTCATGGTGGAGCAAACCTCTCACAAGGCATTATTCTTCTTTATAAGATTGGGAATGAGAATTGGAAGAAGAGTGTTAGGCTTTGGAAGCTTGGAGGCCAAGACTAGGAGTGTATCAACAAGATTAGTAACCTCCTTCAATGCCCCAAGCTTCCATTATATAGAGAAGAAAGAGTTGATCACAAGACAACTCATTTCCTGTGCACCAGTCAACTGACACTTCCATTAGTCGACTGGTGTAACCGTTGGACACAACCAACGACTACTTGGCAGAATAAGGGTTTCTGCCAATGGTCGCTAATGACCACTTACCAGTCGACTGCTAGCTGTTGGCTAAGCGAACATAATACTTTTGTTCACTCCCAGTCGATTGATCAGTCGAGTATACCAGTGACTGCAACTTTCATCAGTCGACTGGTCTTAGGTACACACTTACACTCATCCTTTCCAGAGTCTCCCTTTGAAGCCCTCTTCCTTGGCCTTCATCCCTCAAATGCACCCGAGCCTGTGGCTACTCTTCGTGTCATTCTTCACGTTGCCTTAAAGTCCACTTCTTTCGGCTTCTTTTCGTTGCTCCTCGTCCGGCAGTTCCTCGGATGTCTTCCACACCATCCTTCACCAACTCAAGGATCTGAGCCCTTTGATGAGCTTCCCAAACTTGATCGCACCAAGTTCCTCATGTGTATTTCACCAAGTCCTGTGATCCGGTGGTAAGGACGGGGGACCCTCGTTGGCAGGAGGTCAACGACACGTGGAGGTCAATGATCAAGAGGGTCAACCCCAGGGTCAGGCCGAGCAGATAGATGTCACGCCGAGCAGACCGACGGGCCACCCAAGCATCCGGCTGACCGGACATCCGGCTAAGGATCCCCGGACCGAATGAAAGACAACCTAACTAGGGTCGAGTTTCCGATGCTCAAGGTAAAAAGGTTTCAGGGCCGAGCGGGATGTCCGTTCGGCCAGGGCACAAGGCAACAAAGATAGGTAGGAGCAATCTCATCCGATCATATGACCAGGAGTCCTCCCAATCGGACCGATACCTACAACCGGGGCAGAAGTGATATGCCTGCCGAGCGGCCGAACCGCTCAGCCCCTGGAACAGATAGGAGGCGCAAGAGGACAAAGGAGACAGGGGATAACATCATCCTCGAGACATCTGCCGCCGACAGGCAGCAGGGTTGGCGGTCGAGCCGTACACAGGATCATACGGTAGAAGCTTCCACCGTCACATCCGGGATATGCTCGGATGATTGCGGAATGGCATCAGGGGTACTTTTCTGACATGGGCTCATTAAGGTATGTTTGGGGAAGCATGCACACATCAAGAAGCGTGCTCGCGCCTCCCTGGGGTCTTATATAAGGGCCCCCAGACGTCGACAAAGGTATGTGCAATTCTCACTGTAGCAATAGTTACGTTGCCTCTCTCATTTCTCGTTGCCTGACTTGAGCGTCGGAGGGCCGTCGTCGGGAAACCCCTCCCGACTCTGTTTCTTTGCAGGTCCATCGGAGATATTCATCGCCGGCCAGAGACAGCGAAGCGTGCCACGTCCCCAGCGTCCGTCGACTCAGCGCTCGGACAGGATCAAATTGGCGCCGTCTGTGGGAACGCACCTAAATCCGAGCGGAGACGATGGAAGAAGCTGGACGCCAACTCATGGTGACGCTCTCCCCAGAAGAACTCGACGCACTCATCCAAGCGCGAGCAGCAAAAATCGTGGAGCAACAGCAGAAAGTTCAGGCCGAGCGGGCAGCGCAGCAGGCGACATCAGCATCGGGGGGCCGAGCGGCACCCGAAGAGCGGCCGGAGCAGCTCTCAATATGGGGGCAAAATAAGGGACCGACCGGCACCCAGATGGGGGTACCGCCCGCCCCGATACCTTTTCATCGGGCTCCTCGGAGGTCGCGCAAGCTAATCAGGACAAAGGTGTTGGGGCAACCTTAGGTCAAGGTTGACCTGGTTGACCTGATTCGAGTTGACTTGACTCGAGTTGTGTTTTGATGTTTGACGAGTTATGTTTGACAATGTTTGACGTGAACAGAAAAGTTGTATCTTGATGTTTTACAAGGATACAAGCTTGAGAGATTGTGGGTGCAACCCGTGGTTAAGGTTGACCTGGTTGACCCGAGGTGAGTTGACCTGACTCAGAAAAGTCCAAGCAAGGAGTTTGGCATGGTGAAAAGTCCAAGCAGGGAGCTTGGCACGGGAAAAGTCCAAGTATGGAGACTTGGCACGGAGAAGTCCAAGTATGGAAGCTTGGCACATGGGAAGTCGGAGAGGGCTCGGTAGCTCGTTCTCCGGACTGTGGTCAGAGAGGGCTCGGGAGCTCGTTCTCTGGACCGGATGGAAGTCAGAGAGGGCTCGGTAGCTCGTTCCCCGAACTGTGGTCAGAGAGGGCTCGGGAGCTCGTTCTCTGGACCGGATGGAAGTCGGAGAGGGTTCGGTAGCTCGTTCCCCGAACTGTGGTCAGAGAGGGCTCGGTAGCTCGTTCTCTGGACCGGATGTGGAAAGTCCTGGTGAGTGAAGCCAGGCAGACGGATAAGTCCTGGTGAGTGAAGCCGGGCAGATTGGAAGTCCTGGTGAGTGAAGCCAAGTAGTGGGAAAGTCCTGATGAGTGAAGCCAGGCAGTGGGAAAGTCCTGGTGAGTGAAGGCAGGCAGTTGGAAAGTCCTAGTGAGTGAAGCCGGGCAGATTGGAAATCCTGGTGAGTGAAGTCAGGCGAAAATCCTAGTGAGTGAAGCTAGGTGAAAGTCCTGGTGAGTGAAGCCGGGCAAGGGAAAATCCAGATGGATCAAGGGTGATCGGACATCTGGTGTTGAGAAGGTCAAGTAGGTCAAGGGAGTGACCGGATACTTGGCACGAAGAGAAAAGTCCAAGTGGGTCAAAGGGATTGACCGGACACTTGGTGAGGAGTCTTAGCAGGTCAAGGGAGTGACCGGATGCTAAGCATGATGTACCAACAGGTCAAGATTGACCGGATGTTGGTTTGGAAGGCTTGGGACTTGGTTTGGGCAAAAAACCAAGCTCTGGATCGATCAGTGGATCGATCCAGTGATACATTGGGTATCTGGATCGGTCTGGTGATCGATCAGTAACCAAACAGTAGCCTACTGAGTGTTATCTGATCAGTCTATAGACCGATCAGGAAACAACGATCAGAAGGCAAGAAGTTCGGGAGAAAAAGGAAGGGACATGCATGCTGATCGGTCCCTGGACCGATCAGAGGAAGCTCTGATCGGTCCCCAAGACCGATCAGGGTCTTCCTGGACCGATCAGGACATAGCCTGATCGGTCCAGGCTTAGCTTGATCGGTCCCCAAGACCGATCAGGGACAGTGTGGACCGATCAGGTTGGAGCCTGATTGGTCCAGAACTATCCGTTGGCTCACAACGGTCTTCTGTCTTCTGCTGTCTTCTGGCTTCTTCTTCGCAGGTGGATGCAGGTATAAAAGAGGCTGAGGGCTTCTACAGGGGGTTTTTACATATACTTCTTCTTCTTCCTCTTCTTCATACTGACTGCTGAAGTATTTCTGCTTGAGCTTTGTTGAGCTCTTCTTCGCTGAAGCTTCGCGTGAGCTTCCCTCGGCTGGGACTTCAACTGGACAGTTGGTGCTGTGGTTGGATTCCCGTGAAGTTGCTACTTCATCCAGTCGACAAGAAGGCAAGCTAGGGTTATTACATTTTTGTATTGTACTTAGTTTCCTGCTGTATTCTTGTACTCCTGTTTATCTTGCTGTTGCAAGACATTGTGGCGAGGTTTCTCCACCCAGAAGGAGTTCTTATTAGCCGGTTTTCCGGGGACTCATCCACCAACGGATTGATAGGCTTCGTCCACCTCACGGACACGCCGAGGAGTAGGAGTTTCATCTCCGAACCTCGTTACATCGTCGAGTTCGAGTTTGAGGTTTGATCTTTCCTTTTTACGTTTCTATTTAGTTATTTCCGCTGCGCTAACCCTAATCGTAGGAAGAAACGCGAAGAATTTGGGGCGGCTATTCACACCCCCCTCTCTAGCCGAGTACGACGATCCTAACAAGTGGTATCAGAGCAAGGTTACTCTTCGACGGATTAACACCCAAGGGAGCACAAGCTAGAGAATGGATCTACTTGGATAAGACATCACGATTCCACCCTTCTACGATCGCGACGACTTCGCGTTTTGGAAGGTAAGAATGAAATATTTTCTTATGACTAATCTTGAGAATTGGAGTTGTGTCCAAGTAGGTTTCGCTCCTCCAATGGATGAAGAAGGAAAGCCACTCGAGAAGAAGAAGTGGACAAGGGAACAAATCCACCATTCCACAATCAACGATGAGGTAATGAAAGTATTTGAATTCTCATTACCTAATGACATTCTATGTAAGATAGGTGGATACAACAATGCCAAGGAGTTGTGGAACAACTTGGCTAAGTTCCATGAGGGGAACTCCACTTCAAGCCATGAAGAGGAGTCAAGTGAGCCAAGGAGTTCACATCATGGAGGGATGGATTTAGAAGTTGAGGGCTACTCAACATCTAAAGAAGAAGAGGAGGAGAGTTCCTCTTCAAGTTCGGAGCAAGGAGAAGAAGCTTCTACCTCCGGAAGGGATGAAAGAGAGAGCTTACATCCCACCTCAACCCTAGGTAACTCAAGCAATTTAAGTTCTAGTAAATTGCATATATTATGCTTTGAGTGTAGGGAACTTGGACATTACAAGAGTAAATGTCCAAAGAGGGTTAGGAAGACTCCACCGGCGCCAAAGATCAAGGAAGCCGGAGTCCCGATACGCAAGAGCAAGGAGCACGTGGTGTGCTTCCAATGCAAGCGAAGGGGACATTATCGGAGCCAATGTCCGAGGGGGAGGCAACCTCACAAGGACAAGAAGACGAGCACATCGATAGGGAGAGCTAAGGCAAACCCTAAGGTAATCTCTAAGGCACATTATTGCAATAATAATAAGACACATGCTAGTAGCCTTATTGCTATTGTTAATAATGGTAAACATAATAACATTAGAAATCGATACACATGCTTAGGTGCCAAACATGTGGGCCTAGATAAGGATAACACTAGGAAAGCCAACCCTAGAATTAACCCATCTAAGGCTAAGGAAAACCTAGGTAGGAATCTCAAATCAACTAGACACATGCCTAGGAATGCCTCAAAGAAAAATGACAAATCAAGTCTTGAGGTATTAAAGAAGGAAAATCAAGTCTTGAGGTCAAGACTTGACATGTTAGAAAAGACCCTTAAAAATTTGAAAAAGTCAAATATAGGGTCTAAGGGGCAAAAACCAAAACCCAAGGACAAGAAAGGTTTGGGTCACAAACCTAAGTCCCAAGTGGTCAAGCCCACTTATCACAATGTTCCATTAGATTATGGAACAAAATCTAGGGCAAGGAAGACCATCACCAAGGTCACAAGGGGAGTCACCCCTAGAGTTGATCTTGATGAGTCCCAAATGACCAAGGCTTCAAAGCCTAGGAGGGTCATTAGAAGGGTTGCTAGGGAAGTCATCCCTAGTGAATACTTAGTGAACCCAATGAGCTCCAATAGGTATTGGGTTCCTAGGAGCGTGATTCCATCACACTAGATGGTTTAGGGTGTGCCAACCTTACTTGAATAGGTAGTTAACCTAATCATGGCAAAAGGTGGCACCTTAGAAATTTTCAAGGTCTAATCAAGCCTTGAAAATGAAAGTGAAAATTATTTCTAAGATAATTAGGATGTGCCAACCACATTTGAGGAATTTTTCTAGAGTCAATCTAGTTGGCACATAGTGATCTAAAAGTCTTGAGGATATGATTTTAGGTCTATTACACTTAGGAATATAGATTATGGCAAAATGATCAAAACTAGCAAAAATGGCAATTAAGGCTAGAATTAGGTATCTTCTATACCTTTACATGTTATTTGCCATATATTGTTTGTCATATGCCATGTCATGACATCATATTTAATTTAGTATCGTTTGAAATGTCATGATAATGCTTAGGTTATTTAGATGTCATGCCTTATTTAAGTTTCATACTTTATGCCATGACATCATGACATTGGCACATGTTTTTACTTATGATATCATTATATGTCATGTCATCATCTTTTGCATTTATAATCAATTAATTTGATTTAAGGACAAAAACATAATTTGATATGGAGATCAAATTGTTGTTTAAAAAATGCATGAGAACTTAGCCTAAGATGACCTAAACCCATATCTCACATCAAAATTGACTTGGATATGTTTGATACACCTTAGATGTGTGTGAGATATCAGGATCATGAGTTAGGATCAAGGTGCATAGTTCTTGTACCTAGATGAGCCTAATTCGAAATTGAGGATCATAGGGAAAGCTTGTGTACAAGTCATGTACATTTAGCCCTAAGATTGTGGTCCTAAATTAAATGGTTTAAAATCATTTCAAAATTGATTTGAAAAACCTTGATGAAGCTTTTCTAGTGATAGCATTCATCATTGAGCAAGTTGATACAAAGTTTTGAAACTTTGAGCTGTTTCAAAACTTTTCAAACTTTGTATCAAGTTTTGAAAATGGAAGTTATTTTCATCGAAAATTATTTTTCCGTGATAATATATGTTATGAGGAATGTATCCTCAAAATTTTACAATTTTTGAAATTTTCTGTGATTTTCTAGAGGTTTCTGAATTTCGGGAGAAGAAAAATTCAGAAATCAGAGGTCGTGGACCGATCAGGAGGTTCCCTGATCGGTCCAGGTCTGTGTGGATCGGTCACTGGACCGATCCAGAGGGAGCCTGATCGGTCTGGTGACCGATCAGGGCGTGCCAAATTGCTGAAATTCAACTGGTTGTCTGAAATTTCAGCTCGGGAGTTGGTATTTTGAAGGTTTGAAACTCTCCAAGACATTGTTGGTGCAATGGTCAAGGGGGAGTTGACCTTTAGGGGGAATTTAACCTATTAGTCAAGGGGAGTTGACTTTTAGGGGGAGTGTTTACTCCTAAAGACTTGAGTGATATGGGATTATCACTAAGTTAATTGTTGACCTTAGTATCAAGGGGGAAATTAAGGGTTTCAATGAAAGGTATGGGACCTTCATTAGAAAGAAACTCTTGACCTTGATTCACTCTTTTTGATGTGTGTCAAAAAGGGGGAGAGTGTAGGTTTAGGGAGAATGTTCAAGGAAGAACATTAGAAAACCTAAGTTTGATTATGAGTTTTGTCAAACATCAAAAAGGGAGAGATTGTTGGTGCAACCTTAGGTCAAGGTTGACCTGGTTGACCAGACTCGAGTTGACTTGACTCGAGTTGTGTTTTGATGTTTGACGAGCTATGTTTGACGTGAACAGAAAAGTTGTATCTTGATGTTTTACAAGGATACAAGCTTGAGAGATTATGGGTGCAACCGTGGTCAAGGTTGACCTGGTTGACCCGAGGTGAGTTGACCTGACTCAGAAAAGTCCAAGCAGGGAGTTTGGCATGGTGAAAAGTCCAAGCAGGGAGCTTGGCACGGGAAAAGTCCAAGTATGGAGACTTGGCACGGAGAAGTCCAAGTATGGAAGCTTGGCACATGGGAAGTCGGAGAGGGCTCGGTAGCTCGTTCTCCAGACTGTGGTCAGAGAGGGCTCGGGAGCTCGTTCTCTGGACCGGATGGAAGTCGGAGAGGGCTCGGTAGCTCGTTCCCCGAACTGTGGTCAGAGAGGGCTCGGGAGCTCGTTATCTGGACCGGATGGAAGTCGGAGAGGGCTCGGTAGCTCGCTCCCCGAACTGTGGTCAGAGAGGGCTCGGTAGCTCGTTCTCTGGACCGGATGTGGAAAGTCCTGGTGAGTGAAGCCAGGCAGACGGATAAGTCCTGGTGAGTGAAGCCAGGTAGTGGGAAAGTCCTGGTGAGTGAAGCCAGGCAGTGGGAAAGTCCTGGTGAGTGAAGGCAGGCAGTTGGAAAGTCCTGGTGAGTGAAGCCGGGCAGATTGGAAATCCTGGTGAGTGAAGCCAGGCGAAAATCCTAGTGAGTGAAGCTAGGTGAAAGTCCTGGTGAGTGAAGCCGGGCAAGGGAAAATCCAGATGGATCAAGGGTGATCGGACATCTGGTGTTGAGAAGGTCAAGTAGGTCAAGGGAGTGACCGGATACTTGGCACGAAGAGAAAAGTCCAAGTGGGTCAAAGGGATTGACCGAACACTTGGTGGGGAGTCTTAGCAGGTCAAGGGAGTGACCGGATGCTAAGCATGATGTACCAACAGGTCAAGGTTGACCGGATGTTGGTTTGGAAGGCTTGGGACTTGGTTTGGGCAAAAACCAAGCTCTGGATCGATCAGTGGATCGATCCAGTGATACATTGGGTATCTGGATCGGTCTGGTGACCGATCAGTAACCAAACAGTAGCCTACTGAGTGTTATCTGATCGGTCTACAGACCGATCAGGAAACAACGATCAGAAGGCAAGAAGTTCGGGAGAAAAAGGAAGGGACATGCATGCTGATCGGTCCCCAGGACCGATCAGGGTCTTCCTGGACCGATCAGGACATAGCCTGATCGGTCCAGGCTTAGCCTGATCGGTCCCCAAGACCGATCAGGGACAGTGTGGACCGATCAGGTTGGAGCCTGATCGGTCCAGAACTATCCGTTGGCTCACAACGATCTTCTGTCTTCTGCTGTCTTCTGGCTTCTTCTTCGTAGGTGGATGCAGGTATAAAAGAGGCTGAGGGCTTCTACCGGGGGTTTTTACATATACTTCTTCTTCTTCCTCTTCTTCCTACTGACTGCTGAAGTATTTCTGCTTGAGCTTTGTTGAGCTCTTCTTCGCTGAAGCTTCGCGTGAGCTTCCCTCGGCTGGGACTTCAACTGGACAGTTGGTGCTGTGGTTGGATTCCCGTGAAGTTGCTGCTTCATCCAGTCGACAAGAAGGCAAGCTAGGGTTATTACATTTTTGTATTGTACTTAGTTTCCTGCTGTATTCTTGTACTCCTGTTTATCTTGCTGTTGCAAGACATTGTGGCGAGGTTTCTCCTCCCAGAAGGAGTTCTTATTAGCCGATTTTCCGGGGACTCATCCACCGATGGATTGATAGGCTTCGTCCACCTCACGGACACGCCGAGGAGTAGGAGTTTCATCTCTGAACCTCGTTACATCGTCGAGTTCGAGTTTGAGGTTTAATCTTTCCTTTTTGCGTTTCTATTTAGTTATTTCCGCTGCGCTAACCCTAATCGTAGGAAGAAACGCGAAGAATTTGGGGCGACTATTCACACCCCCCCTCTCTAGCCGAGTACGACGATCCTAACAAAATGATCTTCATCGGACGAAGCACCCGTCCGGGACGTCAGAAAAGGAAAAGCGCCCCGAACGGACGCGTCACCCGAGCGGATCAACCGTCAGTTCTCAGATACCATCCTACATGATCCACTACCGAAACATTATGTGCCCCCTGCGATCGGGGAATACAACGGGACAACCAACCCAGACGACCATTTGGGTAAGTTCGACAGCACTGCCACTCTGCATCAATACACAGATGGTGTGAAATACCGAGTGTTCCTCACCACCCTTTCGGGATCGGCGCATCGGTGGTTCCGAAGGCTGCCGGACGGATCTATCACGAGTTTCAAAGAATTCCGAACGACGTTCCTCCGTCATTTAGCGAGCAGCAGGCGCCACCAGAAGACCAGCGTCAATCTGTTCGCCATCAAGCAAGGCTCGAGGGAGTCGCTCCGAGCTTACATCCAACGCTTCAACCAGGTGGCCATGGACATTCCAACGGTCACCTCGGAAACAATGATGAATGCGTTCACGCAAGGGCTCGTGGACGGTGATTTCTTCTGCTCGCTCATCCGGAAGCCGCCCCGGGACTACGACCATATGTTGCATAAGGCCAACGAGTACATCAATATGGAGGAAGCCCAGGCTGCAAGAAGAAAGGAAGCCCTGACGGACCAACTAGCCTCCGCCGAGCGGAAGCAGCCCGTCAGTCACCAGCCCCCCAGAGGACTGCGAGCCGAAGTAGCCCGTCCTCATCAGCACACTCGGCCGCACGCCTTCCAACAAGTCTCGGCCGATCGCCCCAAGCCCAAGGGGAAGATATGGACCCCGATGTTTTGTTCACTCCATCAGTCAGCTACTCACAACACCCGCGACTGTCAGAGCCTCCCCCCCCCCATCACTCATCCTGTGCCAAAGAGCTACCGCCGCCGATCACCTTCACCAGACCGGCGACATCGACAATGGAGCCCCGTTCAAAGAATAGAAAGGAGATCCCCCGAGCGGCAACATCGGCAGCAGCCCGGAGCCCACCATCGATTGTCGCATGAACCACCTCGACCTTCCGCTCGAGAGGAGGAGAATAGGGGCAACGCATCTCGAGGCGAGATCAACATCATCGCCGGAGGCCCGACCGGAGGAGACTCCAATAAAGCCAGAAAGGCACACACAAGGCAGCTGAGTATACACGCGGTCGGCTACAGCCAGGAGAGGGCGAGCGGACCCGAGATCAGCTTCGGGCCTAAGGACCTCAAGGGAGTCGAAGTCCCGCACGATGACGCTTTGATCATTCGAGCGGTAATAGCTAACTACACTATTCATCGTATTTTCATTGACACAGGCAGCTCGGTCAACATAATATTCAAGAAGGCCTTCGACCAACTGCAAATCGATCGAGCTGAACTACTGTCAATGACAACCCCCCTCTACGGGTTCACTGGGAACGAAGTCTTGCCGGTCGGCCAGGTCCGGCTGGCTATCTCGTTGGGAGAGGAGCCGCTCAGAAGGACAAGGACCACCAGCTTCATCGTGGTTGATGCTCCTTCTGCATACAACGTTATCTTGGGGCGACCGGCTCTCAACGAGTTCCAGGCGGTCGTCTCTACCTTCTGCCAGAAGATCAAGTTCCCGGTGGAAGATCAAGTAGGGGAGGTGTGGGGAGACCAGCTGGCAGCTCGAAGATGCTATGTGGAGATGGTCGGAGCCGAAGCCAAGTCCGCTCGGAAAGTGCCGCGAGTTGAGGTAAATGCTATAACCGAAAAACCACCTTCTTTGGTTTACGAAGAAAAGGAGGAGGTGCAGATTGACTCTTCCTGACCGGAGGCCACCACCTTCATAGCATCTGACCTGGAGAAGAACCAGAAGGAAAAGCTGATCAAATGCCTCCAGCGAAACCGCAACGTCTTCGCTTGGTCGACCCATGAGCTGCCAGGGGTCTCGCCAAGCATAGCGCAGCACGAACTTCACGTACGGCCAGACGCTCGGCCGGTGAAGCAAAGGAAGATGGACTTTAGCGCTGAGCAGAATGTAATTATCCGGGCGGAGGTAGAGAAGCTTCTGGAGGCCGACCACATAAGGGAAGTGCAATTCCCGAGTTGGCTCGCAAATGTGATACTGGTCTCCAAGCCGGGCAACAAGTGGAGAGTCTGCATCGATTTCCGGGACCTGAACAAGGCATGCCCGAAGGACTTCTACCCCCTGCCCCAGATCGATCAACTGGTAGACTCCATGGCCGGGTGCGAGCTGATATGCATGCTGGATGCATACCAAGGCTACCATCAAGTGCCGCTCGCCCGAGAAGACCAGGAGAAGGTCAGCTTCGTCACGGCGGACAACACCTACTGCTACAACGTAATGCCGTTCGGGTTGAAGAATGCAGGAGCTACCTACCAGCGTCTGATGAACAAGGTATTCAGAGAGCAGATCGGACGCAACTTGGAAGTGTACGTGGATGACATACTTATCAAGTCCTTCCGGGCGGCAGATCTCTATGCAGATATGGAGGAGACTTTCCAAACATTAAGAAGATACGGAGTCAAGCTTAACCCTCAGAAGTGCCTGTTCGGAGTAAAAGGCGGGCGCTTCCTGGGTTACATCGTGACCGAGCAGGGCATAGAGGCGAACCCCAGCAAGATAAAGGCATTGCAAGACATGTCGCCCCCCAGAAATCTTCGAGAGGTACAACGTCTCACCGGTCGGATAACGGCACTGTCAAGGTTCATCTCTAAGACCACCGACCGGAACCTGCAGTTCTTCAAGATTCTGCGTAAAGCTACCAAGTTTCAATGGGACGAGGAGTGCGATCGGGCATTCGAGGAATTAAAGACTTACCTGAATTCCTTACCCGTGTTGGCAAAACCGGCCGTAGGTGAGCCACTTCGCATTTATTTATCTTCAACCGAGCATGTTGTGGGCTCGGCATTAGTAAGGCCGAACGGCGGAGAACAACATGTGTACTTCTTAAGCCATATCTTAAAGGATGCTGAGTCTCGCTACACCAGTCTCGAGAAGTTGGCCTTCGCCTTAGTCCTTGCCGCTCGGAGGTTGCGCCCTTACTTTTTGGCGCACACCATTATTGTGATGATGAACAGCCCATTGGGAAGGGTACTCCTAAACCCTGAAGCATCCGGACGGCTCATCAAGTGGACGATGGAGCTAAGCGAATTCGACGTCCAATACCAACCCCGCTCGGCGTTCAAGGCACAGTCCTTGGCAGATTTCGTGACTGAAGTACAAAAGCCCGAGCCCGAAGCTACATGGAAAGTATATGTGGACGGATTGTCCACTCGGCTCGGAAGCGGAATTGGGATCCTGCTACTTTCGCCTCAGGGAGAGCGGATGCATTTGTCCGTCCGGCTGGATTATCGAGCAACAAATAATGAGGCAGAGTACGAAGCCCTCATAGCCGGACTGCAGGCCGCACGGCATGTTGGAGCCAGCCGAGTGGTGATCCACTCAGATTCCCAGCTAGCCGCTCAACAACTCACTGGCGCCTTTGAGATAAACAACACAAGACTCAGGCTGTACGCAGAGGCCTTTGAAAAACTCAAGACCAACTTCACCGAGGTGGTGGTCCAGAAGATACCCCGAACGGAGAACCAGGCGGCAGATGAATTAGCCAAGCTCGCAAGCTCGATATCGTCGGTCGTCATCCAGCAACCAATCAAGCAAGTATCCTTGGTAGCGCACGTGGACCGGATGGAAGGCCTCACATTCCCGAGCGATTGGAGAACAACCATCATGGAGTTTTTGCGCTCAGGTGCCACGCCGTCCGATCGGGAGGAAGCCCAGCTACTGAGGAGGAGAGCTGGCCGGTTCACGCTCATCGGAGATCAGCTTTACAAAAAGGCGTTCTCCCAACCTATGCTGAAGTGTGTCAGTTCGGAAGACGCCGAGTACATTCTCCAGGAGGTACACCAAGGATCTTGCGGAGGTCATCCGAGCGGCCGGTCTTTGGCTACGAAGATCCTGCTGGTCGGATACATCTGGCCAACTCTACACGAGGACGCCGCTCGGATTGTCGCAACATGCCTTTCTTGTCAGAAGTACCACAGTTTCTCTCATAAGCCAACGGAGGAAATGAAAGCGTCCACAGTGTCCTGCTCGTTCGACCAGTGGGGCATGGACATCGTAGGAACTTTCCCTATAGCGACCGGACAACGGAGGTTCCTATTGGTGGCAGTCGATTACTTCTCCAAGTGGGTGGAGGCTGAGCCACTGGCCAAGATAACCGAGCAGATGGTCAAGAAATTCATCTGACAACACATCATTTGTCGGTTCAGCATTCCGCGTCGGCTCGTGTCGGACAACGGGTGACAGTTCGTCGGAAAGTAACTCGAGAAATGGTGCAAGGGATATGGCATTGAGCAGCACTTCACGTCTGTGGTGTATCTCCAAAGTAACGGTCAAGCCGAAGTAGCCAACCGGGAGATCCTCCGGATTCTTCGGGCTCGACTCGACCACATGGGAGGAAGCTGGGTGGACGAGCTGCCGGGAGTCTTATGGGCCATCCGCATGACCCTTAAGGAGGGAATGGGAGTAACACCGTTCCACTTGGTGTATGGAGGCGAGGCAGTCATCCCAGTAGAAGTCGGCGTAGAGTCCGTCCGGATCCAGAACTACGACGAGGATAATGCCAAGCGGAGGCAGCTAGAATTGGACTTGATCGACGAGGAGCGAGCCATAGCATCCGTCCGGCTGATGGCCTACAGGCAGAGAATGAAGCAGAACTACAACCGCCGCGTGATTCCCCGAGCATTCCAGGTGGGTGACTTGGTCTGGAAGAAAGTGAAGCCGGTCGGGGGCGTAGGCAAGCTGGAGGCTCCCTGGGCAGGACCCTTCAAAGTCGTCGAGAAGCTCCGATCGGGAGCCTACTACTTGGAGGATGAGGATGGACGGCGGCTGGAGAGACCATGGAGTGCAAACCACCTCCAGCCCTATCGGGTGGGATGAAAGGTGCGCCGATGTAATATATTTCATGAATATTCCATTCGGCTGTATCCTTTGGCTGCAGGAATGAAAGTTATAAGAACAAAGCAAAGGCATGAGCATTGTGCGCCAAGCGGGTAGCTGCATGAATGCGTGGTGAAGACCCCGTGCCGTTAAGCTAGGCGTATATTATCCGAGTTATGCCGGAAGACCGTCGAGCAGCGACGTTAAATCTTAGAGTCGAACTGGCGACTATAAACCCTCCGGCCGGAAGACCGTCGAGCAGTGACGTTAAATCTTAAAGTTGAACCGGCGACTATAAACCCTCCGGCCGGAAGACCGTCGAGCAGCGGCGTTAAATCTTAGAGTCAAACCGGCGACTATAAACCCTCCGGCCGGAAGACCGTCGAGCAACGACGTTAAACTCTAGAGTCGGACCGGCGACTATAAATCCTCCGGCCGGAAGACCGTCGAGCGGTGACTTTAAACTCTAGAGTCGAACCGGTGACTATAAACCCCCCGACTTGAAGACCGTCGAGCAGCGACGTTAAATCTTAGAGTCGAACCAGCGACTATAAACCCTCCGGTCGAAAGACCGTCGAGCGGCGACGTTAAACTCTAGAGTCGAACCGGCGACTATAAACCCCCCGTCCTGAAGACCGTCGAGCGGCGACATTAAACTCTAGAGTCGGACCGGCGACTATAAACCCCCCGGCTTGAAGACCATCGAGCGGCGACGTTAAACTCTAGAGTCAAACCGGCGGCTATAAACCCCCCAGCCTGAAGACCATCGAGCGGCGACGTTAAACTCTAGAGTCAGACCGGTGACTATAAACCCCCCGGCTTGAAGACCGTCGAGCGACGACGTTAAACTCTAGAGTCGAACCGACGACTATAAACCCCTCGGCTTGAAGACCGTCGAGCGGCGACGTTAAACCTTAGAGTCGGGTCGGCGACTATAAACCCCCCGAATGGGACTACGCTGCGCAGAGATACTAAGGCCCAACATCTAGGGTCGATGATCAGCAAGCCTTGATCCTAAGGACAGGGAGAAAGAACGGTGTGCGCTTACCAGCACCGATCAACAAAAAACCAACGAAAATTCCATACGGAGGGGAGTCCAATGAGCCGAGCGGCGCTAGCGAAAAGAACACAAATAAAAAAACTAACGGAAGTCCCGTACGGGATAAAGGTCATTTGACCGAGCGAGGAAGTTAAGAAGTTACATAACGGGAAAAGGGTCGAGCGACCGATCGACGTAGTTATAGGAAGCACTCAAACAAAAGGATAACAGAGCAAAAGTGGGCATTCCAAAATTACATTTAAAATCTTGCCAACAAAGAGCAAAGTTACAGATGTCATTCATTACATCAAGGCCGATCGGGGAAAGTACGGAAAAAGAAAATCTTCATTAAAGGTAAGGCTGTAGGAGCCGACCGGGAGAATTACAGAAAACACTTATCATTCAAGAACGTCAAAAATGGGCTCGAGAATGTGCTCCAGCAGCCCGGCCAGATCCTTGGGGGGGATAGAAGACGCCTCCGGGAGCAGGCCCTTAGCCTTCAAATACGTAGTGGTGGCTTGGATGGCTTCTTCAAAGGCAAGGACCAGCCGATCACTGAACTTGTTACCAAAGTCATCCGACCGGAAGTAGTTGTGCCTCATCGTCGCGAAGGGCCCTAGTTCGCCATCTTGATATTCTTTGAAAGCGGCTCGGGCGGCTTCTAATGCGTCTTGGAGATCTTTAATGTCTCCTCGAAGTTTAGCTTCAGTAGTCGATAGGCCCTTTTGCTCAACAGAAAGCAGATCGGCTAACTCCTGGACACGTTGCTCCAACGCTCGGGCCTGCTGATTCTTGGCCTCTAAGTCGGAGATGGTTGTATTCTTCCTATTGGTCGCCAGCTTCATCTCCCGGTCGTACGACTTGACTTAGGCCTCAAGGCCGGCTACCCTGGTCTCCAAACCAGAGGACTTGTGTCGTTCGACCTGCAATAGTTTCTCCGATTTGCTCAGTTCGGCTCGGAGCGTGGCATATGATGGGCCCTGAGCTGGCGCCCCTCTAGAAATTTGAAGCTTTTTCAATTCTTCTTCCAGGGCAACCAAGCGATTGCTGACCGCAATGTTCTCCACCCAGTACTGTTCGGACGGAATAATGTCAAGAACTAAGATTAAGCATAAAGTAGGTTAAAGAGCATACCCCGGTTGTTTGTTGCAGATGGCTGTCACCGAGCTGTCCGGGGGTCATCAGGGCAACGCGAGCCCTCGCATCTTCCCATACTTTGGCGAGCGGTCCTCGAATGGTGATCTGATGCTCCGGAGCAGTTGGCCGATCAACGTCCAAAAGGAACTCTTCAGTGGGAAGATGGAGGACGGCCTTGACCGTTCGACGTCCGCTTGGATCGGATTGAGAAGAGGGGGATCGACCGGATGATTCGCTGAGCGGAGCAAAAACTATTCCTGAGCGCCTAAGCCGGAGACGAAACCCGGGGTAGGGAACTAACGGGTCTCGCTTCGAGGGAGGCCGCTGGTTGGTCGAGCTGGGAAGGAGTGCGGTCCAAAGAGATGGCCTCGATTGAAGCAGGAACTGGGTTGACCACTTCAGAGGGGGCGTCAACTGGCACAGTCACTGGTTCCACAATTGTGAGATCCGTTCGGCGCCGCTTGCATGTTATCAAGGGGGAGTCGCCGACCGACTGCCCCACGTCTTCAGAGGTAGGCTGACCAGCTGACGATATAGCATCACCCATCGCTCCGGTCACAGGGATCCGGCCGGTGGACTCTCGGGCCTCTGTTGGAGCTTCTTCGCTCTCGCCCTCACGCGAGCCGACCGGCACGATTCCCAGATCGGCCATCTCCTTAGCCGTTGCTGCTTCTATTTCGGCGGCCTTCAATTTCATCCACTCGGTGGCCTTGGCGCGCAACATGATTTCACCTGCATAAAAGAAGAATAAATCAGTTAGACCAAAAGGAGCGAGGACAGAGAAAGCGCTTACCCATACTGCTTGGAAGTTTCGTTCGGATCGGGCTCAATCCGAATATGTACAACACCCCCTCGTGAAGTAGCTTATTGATACTGAACCTCTGGCCGGCTAATAGATTGGCTGCATGAAGATAATCCAGCTGGCTCTTGTATTTACCGAGGTCCGGCGGGCTCGGCACAATGGTCTGCCATTGGGTGCGAAAGGAGGGATGTTCGGGAAAGCGAAGGTAAAAATAATTTTCCTTCCAATGCTTGTTCGAGGTCGGCATCTTGTTGAAAAAGACAAGATCGATCCGCGATTGGAAGAGAAAAGTACCACACTCGGACTGTTTGAGATAGTAAAAGTAATGGAACATTCTGGGGACTAAGGGAATGTCGTGCAGCTTGAAAAGGACTACTACGCCACATAGCAACCTAAAAGAGTTGGGGACAAGTTGGCTGAGCGGGATGCGGAAATAATTACAAACCTCAGGGATAAAAGGATGTAGAGGGAAGCGCAGACCGACCACAAATTGGTCACGAAAGAAGCAAACAGTGTCGGTCGGCAGGTTGTGGGGCCGATCGGAAGAGGTAGCCAAAACTAGTCTATGGCCAGGAGGAAGTTCGAATTCGTTAAGGAAGCGTCCCGCGTCATCCTCGTCAAACTGGCTTATCATGGTCATATACCATAGGCCAGGAGAGGGATCAGAAGGTTGCGAGGTACTAGCCATCGCCGGAACAGTACCGAGGAAGAAAGGACCAAGGAAAGAATGCAAGGGTTGACGGAGGAGATTGAAACTGTATCGAACTGGCGCAAAGGCCACCGGAAGGGAAAACACGGAGGAAGGTAAAGATATGAGAAGGCTTACTGGGAGGCGAAGCGTGAATAAGGAAGTCGAAAGTTCGTCAGGGCGCCAAGGCAAGCGAGCGTTGGGAAGATGGCCGCGAGAGGAACCACCAAAAGAGCGAAGGCAAGAACGATAGAAGGAGAATCAGCGTCGGCGCTTGATAAACCAAGGGCGCGGACCACAACAGCCGTTCAATCCAGGTCATAGAAAGGAACGATGGCATCGGACCGTCGGATTTGAACCGACGTCTGTCCCATCGAAGCTGACGCCCTCGCCGTACGATGACGGCGGACTCACCAAGTGGCGGTCAGTGATTGGGCAGCATTTAATGAACATCATTACTCGCACGTGGGCAGCTTAATGAGGATTGGCATGAATTTCGAGGAGACCCGCCGACTCCGACCGTCCTTAGAAGTGGTAGCGCGACAAGGATAAAATAGAAATCAAAACTACCAAGGCACAACCATCAACTCGCCGGTCGGCTGAATGGACCTCCCTAGAGCCGAACGGAGGTACACTTTCAGGAGTGGCAGAGTGGATGTCGCTCGATCAAACTCATGGTCCAGTCAGTCGGACTTAACGCCTCCTTCCACTAGACTTGAGGGGAAGACATGTGATCCGGTGATAAGGACAGGAGACCCTCGTTGGCAGAAGGTCAACGACACGTGGAGGTCAATGGTCAAGAGGGTCAACCCCAGGGTCAGGCCGAGTGGATAGATGTCACGCCGAGCAGACCGGCGGGCCACCCAAGCATCCGGCTGACCGGACATCCGGCCAAGGATCCCCGGACCGAATGAAAGACAACCTGACTAGGGTCGGGTTTCCGATGCTCAAGGTAAAAAGGTTTCAGGGCTGAGCGGGCTGTCCGTTCGGCCGGGGCACAAGGCAACAAAGACAGGCAGGAGCAATCTCATCCGAGCATACGACCGGGAGTCCTCCCAGTCGGACCGATACCTACAACCGGGGCAAAAGTGATATGCCTACCGAGCGGCCGAACCGCTCGGCCCCTGGAACAGACAGGAGGCGCAAGAGGACAAAGGAGACAGGGGATAACATCATCCTCGAGACATCTGCCGCCGACAGGCAGCAGGGTTGGCGGTCGAGCCGTACACAGGATCATCCACCGTCACATCCGGGATATGCTCGGACAATTGCGGAATGGCGTAAGGGGTACTTTTCTGACATGGACTCGTTAAGGTATGTTTGGGGAAGCGTGCGCGCATCAAGAAGCGTGCCCGCGCCTCCCCGGGGTCCTATATAAGGGCCCCCAGACGTCGATAAAGGTATGCGCAATTCTCATTGTAGCCACAGTTACGCTGCCTCTCTCATTTCTCGTTGCCTGACTTGAGCATCGGAGGGTCGTCGTCGGGAAACCCCTCCCGACTCGGCTTCTTTGCAGGTCCATCGGAGATATTCATCGTCGGCTAGAGACAGCAGAGCGTGCCATGTCTCCAGCGTCCATCGACTCAGCGCTCGGACAGGATCATCCTGCATGACTCAAACACACATATCAAACCAATATGAAAGTCTAACTTAAACTCTTTGATAGACACATTAAAATCATAATCATACCGATCAAACCTAGGTCGATTGCACCAACATAAAGTACTCCATTGAGAGGCCAAGTTCCAGTGGGACAAGGAGTGCAATAAGACCTTTAAAGAAGTGAAATAGCATTTGGAGGCCCTGCCTTCCCTTTTTAAACCTATCACGGGAGAGACGCTCTAGTTATACTTGTCAGCCACCCAGAAGGTTGTTCGGGTAGTCTTGGTCAAAGAACATGAGCATGTACAAAGGCCGGTGTACTTTTTCAGTCATTTATTGAAAGGAGCTGAGTCTCGCTACACCGTGGTTGAGAAGTTGGCTTATGGGCTAGTCCTTACTGTTCGCTACTTACGGACTTAATTTTTGGCACACTCAGTAATAATGCCCACTAATAGCTCATTGGGAAGAGTCCTCACCAACCCCGAAGCAGTCGACCAACTCATTAAATAGACTACCAAGCTAAGTGAATATGATATACAATATCAGCCCCAGACGACCATCAAGACCCAGGCCTTGGTGGATTTCTTAACTAAAGTTTATCAGCTTAAGTTCAAGGGAACATGGAAAATTTATGTAGATGAGTCTGTCACTCAGTAAGAGAGCAGTGTAGGTGTTCCTCTCATATCCCCGCAAGAAGGCATCCTATAATTGCCTGCCCAGCAAAACTTTTAGTCTTCTAATAATGAGGCCGAATACGAAACTTTGTTAGCTAGACTATAAGTTGTACGCCCCGAGTAGCCGGCAAGAGGAGGTGAATTGTCCTGTTAAGAAATTTTAGACTTTCTTTTGCTTTCTAGTTTTAGCGAAGATAATACACATTAGTTAGAAAAAAATTAATCAAAATAAACATAAAAGGAGTAGTAAGAGATAAAACCGATTTACTTGGTTTGTAATAAGAAGATTGTTAGTCTAAGACTTTGATAGGTTCATGGGACCTAGGTCTTGGAGTAGGAGTTTCCGAAGGCTCCAAACTAAGTAAATCACTTATGTACTTGTGTTTTGGATTTTTGTTTCTATACTTTAATTTCGCCGTGTACTCACTTTTCAAAATAAAAAGAATTTTTTTTAAAACCACGTAATTCACCTCCCCCCCCCCTCCCCCTGTTTCACGTGCATCTCAATCCAATATAGAGGACCTGATATCTAGTGTAGAAGTTCAGATAGATCAAGGAGTGACATGATATATGGCGAGAAGTCCGGTTGGGTTTACAAGACCTGATAGCTGACCGAAGTCCAGTTAGATCTGCAGACCTGACAACTGGTGGAAGACCTAGTGGACCATATGTAACGTCACGATCCCTCGGCCCCTTCGACAGCCACACTAGCGGCCCAACTGACGGCCCCTTGGCAGTCCCTTGGGCAGCCTAACTGGCGACCCCTTATGTCGTCGACCGACGACCCTCGGTCGTGCCGTTACTCACTAAACACTTGGCTACCAGGATTCATAAACTCTAGTATTTAACTTGGAGATCTAGAGTTCGAATCCCGGGGAAGGTAAAAATCCACTGACCAGGGGTGGGAAGTCTGGGTGAGTAACGGCACGGCCGAGGGGCCGCCTTGGGACGTCCAAGGGGCCGAGGGGTCGGGTCGTTATATTAAAAAGGTGCCTTTTTATTGTAACAACCCGACCCCTCGACCCCTTGGGCGGCCCAACTGGCGGCCCATTTGGCGGCCCCTTGGCGGTCCCTTGGGCGGCCCCACTAGCGGCCCAACTGGCGACCCCTTATATCGTCGACCGACGACCCTCGGTCGTGCCGTTACTCACTAGGTCTTTCCACCCCTGGCCAGTGGATTTTTGTCTTCCCCAGGATTCGAACTCCAGACCTCCAGATTAAGTACTAGAGTTTATGAATTCTGATAGCCAAGTAAGCGCCACTCACTTGGCTACCAGGATTCATAAACTCTAGTACTTAACCTGCAGGTCTAGAGTTCGAATCCTAAGAAAGACAAAAATCCACTGGCCAAGGGTGGAAAGACCTAGTGCGTAACGGCACGGTCGAGGATTGTCGGTCGACGATATAAGGGGTCGCCAGTTAGGCCGCCAGTGGGGCCACCCAAGGGACCACCAAGGGGCCGCCAAATGGGCCGCCAGTTGGGCTACCCAAGGGGCCAAGGGGTCGGGTCGTTACACCATAAGGAGTCAAGCGATTCTGCGTGGTAAGTAAGGTAAGTCATTGGAGGAGAGTGTTCGAGTGAGGACGAGTCTCAATTAGGAACTTTAGGCATAGACCCAGTTTAGGTCCATTTCGAAAACTTAGATTGAAACCTTGACTAGATCCTGATCTTAGACAGATAGGATCTAATTAATACTATTGTTTTATAATTGTACTAACTCTGTTTTGCAAGTTAGATATTTTTTTTTGTTGAACTAACATATTTTATAGGAGTAAAAATGGATAAAAAGTCTCGGGTGAATAGTACTCGAGGTGCCTCATGTGTGAGTGGAGGCGCCTCAAATGCTTGGTTGAAGACTCTACGTGAGAGGGCGTGGAGGCGCCTCACATAATTCTGGAGGCGCCTTGAGCTTAACGCTAGAGGCACCTTGGAGAGCTTTGAAGGTGCCCTCTAGAGGATAAAAATCGAAGGTTGCGGAATTTATCATCATCGAAAATAAGGGATAAATATGCTTGTAGAGGCACCTCAGAGGAGGCTGAAGGTGCCTTCCACAGCTTATAAATGCCTTGTTCGAGCAACACACTAAACATAACTTGCATACAAGTTTCAACGACTCCTTTGCTGCTTCAACTACGCTCTACTACTGTTCTATGACTCTGAGACCTATGACTGTGGCCTGCAAGCTGACACCGACACACAAACCCAGTCAGACTCTACACTCCAAAAGTATAGGTTGTTACACTTTCCTAGTTCTTCGTACTTGTATTTGATTCCCTCTTCCGGTGGTTTTGGAAGAGGATTTAGTTAATTACCCATCGTTAGTTTCGAGAGACCTGGGTCTTGAAATAGGAGTCGCCGAAGGCTCCGAACCAAGTAAAATCGCTTGTGTTCGTATTTTCTTCTTTATCTCTTTTTCATCTTTTTTGCTACGTACTTATCTTTTAAAATAGAAAAAGAAAGTTTTAAAACTACGTGATTCAGCCCCTCTCACATGCGTAACAATCCTACAAGTAGTATCAGAACCCTGTTAGCTCTGAATTGGTGCAACCACCAATTAAGTAAGGGGGCTTTTTCTTATTTATTTTCAATTTTGAGATTTTTGATTATATTTGAATTAGTACAATTACCTTTTTAAATAAATTTTCTTTTGCTTTAATTTTTGCTTGAAGTTGGTGCAACACCACTCGAGCTTTATTTTTTTTCCTTTTCCTACACTACTAATCCAAGACCAAGTCTTGGTATTTATTTCTCTTTTTTTTTTATTTGTGCAAGAATCCTTTTTAATGGTACAAAGTGAGGGCTACAACACAACTCGTCCACCACTATACAATGGAGACGACTTCTCCTACTAAAGGAAGAGGATAAAGGTCTATCTGAAAACCAACATCGATCAATGGTTCTCTATTCTATAAGGGTACAAGGAGTCAATCGATGAAGCAACTAAAATACCCCTCAATCCGAAGAACTGGAACACAGAAATGAAGAAAAAAGCACAAATTGACAACAAGGTAGTAAACACTCTTCAATGTGGACTGACGAGGGAAGACTCAACCGGATCAGACCATTCAAGAACGCAAAGGAACTTTGGAATATGTTGATCGAGCTACACGAAGGCACAAGCGATGCAAAGGTAACCAAGAGAGATTTGCTTTTAAATAGCTTATTTAATATTAAAATACAGGACGGAGAAACATCAACTCAACTACACGTAAAAATCAAGGACATTTTGAACAGGCTCCACCTAATCGACCACCAACTGGAGAATAAGGATATAATAAGATATGCCTTGATTTTTTTCCCCTGAAATGTACTATGGGCGTATGTAGTAGATGCCTATAAAATTTTAAGGAATTTAAATAAACTTAAATTAGATAAACTATTTTGTGAACTAGAGCTGCACGAACAAAATAACTCCCAAAAGATTAAGAAAAGTGTAGCTTTCCCTTACAGGTTCTACAAAGCAAACAAAGAACAAGACCAAGGAAAAGGTAGGATCTGAATCTGACTCAAATGTAGAAGAGCAATTGATGAACATAGTAAGGAGAATATTCACCAAGAAGTAGGACTTCAACACAAAGGACCTACAAAAGATGATCAAGTCAAACATTAGCAAGTCAATCGTCACATGCTACGAGTGTAACAAGATTCAATCTCCACTGGAAGATGACAAGCTTTTTCATATACCATCCTGTATGGAGACATTCCTATAGGAGTCTTGAAAGCAGTTCTGTAAGCCCACAATGCATCGTCAAGTCTTTTTCTCTAGTCCTTCCTGTCTGGTCCCAAAGTCTTTTCAAAAATTACTTTAACCTTCCTGTTGGATACTTCAGCTTGCCCATTTGTCTGAGGGTGATAGGGCATAGAAACCTTATGTGTAACCTTGTACTTACTTAGCAAAGCTTTCATGTGCTTGTTATTAAGATGGACCCTTAAGCACTGAAGACTGCCCTGGGTACTCCAAACCTGCAAAATATGTGTGACCTAACAAAACTAACAATAATAGAAGAATTATCAGTCCTGGTGGGAATGACATCTACCCATTTAGAACATAATCAACTATCAATAAAATATATGCAAATCTAAAAGAGACAAGAAATGGACCCATAAAGTCAATACCCCAAACATCAAAAATCTCATAAAATAATATGAATTGTTGAGGCATTTCATTTCTAGGTCCTATGTTCCCAGTTTGTTGACACCTATCACATGATCTATAGAAATTATAGGCATCATGAAAAAGGATAGGCCAATACAAACCACACTCTAATACTTTCCTCACGGTCTTTTGTGGTCCAAAATATCCCCCCACACTCAGATGAATGACAAAAAGTAAGTACAAATTGAAATTTATAATTAGGTATGCATCTTCTAATGATCTGATCACTACAAAATTTCCATAAGGATCATCCCACATATAAAATTTTGTATCACTTTTTAATTTGTTCTTTTGAGCTTTTAAAAATTGTGTGGAAAAAACATATGCTACTAAATAATTGACCAAATCTGCATACCATGGCAACTCACCATGCAGCTGAAAAAGCTGCTTATCCCTAAAATTATCGTCAATAGTCGTGTAATCAACATCTCCCTCGATCCTGCTCAAGTGATCTACCACTAGTTCTCCTTTCCACTCCTATCACGTATCTCTACGTCGAATTCTTGAAGTAGAAGCATTCATCTTATCAATCTAGGCTTGGCATCCGGCTTCTTCAGGAGGGACTTCAACGTTGCATGATCAAAAAATACAACCATGTGAGAGCAAAGTAAATATTATCTGAATTTATCTAAAGAAAAAATAATAGAAAGAAGCTCTTTTTCTATCGTGGTGTAATTTGCTTGAGTCGTATCCAAAGTCTTTGAAGTATAACAAATCACATGTGGTGCTCCATCTACTCTCTTTGCAAGTACAACTCCTACAACATAGTTTGAAGCATCACACATCAACTCAAAAGGGAGAGTCCAATCTAGTGACATTATGATAGGTGTTGAAATCAAAGCCTCCTTCAACCTCTCGAAGGATTCCTTGCACCTCTGATCAAAATGAAATACTACATCCTTCTGCAACAGTTGAGACAATGGAAGAGCAATCTTATTGAAGTTTCTAATAAATCTCTTGTAGAAAACCTGCATGACCAAGAAAAGCTTGAACATCCCGCATGTATGTGGGGTAAGACAAAGAAGATATAGCACTTATTGAGTGGTTGCAAGGACATATTATTTTAGCTCAAATATGTGGTTGAGCATGAATCCTAGAGATTATATGACCTAAAATAATACCATGCTCAACCATGAAATGACATTTCTCAAAATTTAAAACGAAATCAGTCTCAATGCATCGACTCAAAACTTGAGCTAAATTTTCTAGACATGCATCAAAAGATGAACCGTAAACTGAAAAGTCATCCATGAAAATTTTCATGCAATGCTCTAATAAATCACCAAAAATACTTACCATACATCACTGGAAGGTCCCTGGTGCGTTGCAAAGTCTGAATGACATACATCTGTAAGCAAACGTACCAAAGGGGCAAGTGAAGGTGGTCTTCTCTTTATCCTCCGAGTCAATGCAAATATGAAAATAACCTGTATATCCGTCCAAGAAACAATAATGTGATTTACCTACTAGCCTCTCTAACGTCTGATCAATAAACAGTAAAGGGTAATGGTCCTTTTTGCTTGCTTGATTCAACTTTCTGTAATCCACACAAACTCTCCATGAATTCTTAACTCTACTGGGCACCAACTCATTATCCTCATTAGTTACCACTGTGATGCCTGACTTCTTCGTAACCATATGGATCAGACTTACCCAGTTACTGTCAGAAATAGGATAAATGATGCCAACCTATAAAAGTCGAGTCACCGCTTTATTCACGACATCGAGTATCAATGGGTTAAGTCTTCTCTGTGGTTGTCTCACTAGTTTCACATCCTCCTCTAAATAAATCTGGTGCATGCAAATAGAAGGACTGATACCAGAAATATCAGCAAGTGTCCATCCAATGACTCTTTTGTGCTGCCTCAGAATATCTAATAATCTCTTCTCCTACTCAAGCTCTAAATTCTAGGCTATAATAACAGGTAGTTGCTGATTATCTCCCAAATATACATACTTCAAATGCTAAGGAAATGGTTTTAATTCAAGTTGTAACTCTTCAATAGATAGTGATCCCTGGGGTAGTGCTTCCATTAAGCAATCCCCTACACTTTTATCCTTTTTTCTTGGTGATCCTCGAGGTAATACTTCTACTAAGCAATCCCCTACACTTTCATCCTTTTCTCTTTCAACTGAACATGAACTACAAGTAAGTTTTGAATCATCTGCCCTTAGTACCATAGCATCCTCTAAAGCTTCAGAGCAATTCTTTCACTCATGAAAGTCAGAAAGATCCAAAAATGAATCAACATCGGAAAATAATTCCATACTAGTCAACTCCTTTGAGATATCCACACTAAGAATAGAGTGATTTTCCCTAGGATGCTTCATTGCATCAAAAATGTTGAACTGGACCACTGTGTCTCCTATTTCCATAAAAAGTGTGCCTGCATGAACATCAATTTTTGTCCTTGCAGTCTTCAAGAATGGTCTTTCAAGAATGAGTGGGGATCTGTTTGCAAGAAAATCTCCCTTCATATCTAGGATGTAAAAATCTACAGACAAAAATGAGTTCTCTCACCTTTACTAATACATCTTCCATCACTCCAGCTGCGTGAGCTTGACTGTGATCAACTAACTGAATTATCACTCCTGTAGGCTATAAGGGTCCAATTCCAAGAGTCTAAAAAACTAATCTTGACATGACATTGATTGACGCTCCTAAATCCAACATGGTATCCTCAAACAAATTACTCCCAATCTCACAAGGCACCGTAAAAACTCCAGGATCTTCACATTTCTGAGGAACCGGTTGAACAAGTGCTGAAACATTCTTTCCCATGCTAATCAATTCATTTCCCCTCAATTTCTTTTTGTGCATACATAAATCCTTGAGAAACGTTGCATACTTTAGAATTTGCTTAATCATTGTTAACAAAGGAACATTGACTTCCACCTTGCTAAATAAATTCACAAGATTTTGAAACTCTCTAGCCATCTCCTCTTCCACATTCTTCCTAGCTTGAACCTTGCATTGGGGAAAAGGTAAAGGAATACAGGTCTCGGCTCGTTCATGCTCAAAATTTTGCTGTGCTGGAATTCTAAAATTTCTAGAATCTGAAATTGCTGTCAGAATTGAAACACTTATCTAGAATGGAGCTGCTGGAATTTTTTGGATTCATGCAACTCTTCTCTTGTTCTTAAACTAAAATCATTGGATTAATATGAATCAGATTGGAGCTTGAATTTGGATAAAATTGGCTTGCTAAAAAATCTAGAATAGTGCCCTTTAAAGCTGGAATTTGAGTTGCTGGGATTTTTCTAGCAAAATCTGCTCCACTTGAAACCACATATGAAATTGTCTTCCCAATTCTAAGAGTCAATGCACTAACATTTCCCTTAGGATTTGGAGTTGTTTGTGAAAGTAATGATTTGATCCTTGGGCTTGCATCTAATTTATGTTGCTTGCTAGCTGGCCAATTTATCTCTTAATAATTTGCAAAGCGGAATCAGTCCTTTGCTGATATTGCTGCTGTTGTAAAATTTGTTGCATCAAATCCTCCATCTTTTGTTGCTGTTGTGCACTTGCTGCATTTGAACTATTATAGCTGCCTTGATTTGTGTAGGAGCGGTTGAGAAGAAAATGAAGAATTTGACTGCTGAAAATTCTAGAAATTATGTGAAGATTGTGCAGGCTGAAAATTCTGTGTGAACTGCTGATTACTGATTTGTTGACCTTGTGGCTAGAAATTCTACTAAAAATCCTGAGATGGTTGATGATATTGCTGCTGAGAAGGCTGATATGGCTGGAATTGCTGCTGAAAATCTTGAAATGGCTGGAATTGCTACTGACAATTCTGTTGAGGGGGTTGTTGAAAATTCTGTTGAGTGGGTTGTTGAAAGTGTTGATTTCCATACCTCAAATTAGGATGATCCTTCCAACTTGAATTGTACATGGGAGAGTAAGGATCATATCTTTTAGATTGATATTGAGATCTAGCCAAGGCTATTACTGATTCATCTTGTTGATGATTGGGGCACAAATCTGAAGAATGTTCTTGACTTGAACATATGCTACAAACTCTCATAGCTTGACATGGAAATATAATTGTAGGAAAAGTAGAGGTTTGGTTAGTATTGTTCAATGTCAATTGTTTAACCAGTGATGTTAATTTCAACAATGAATTCCTAATCTCCTTTTGCTCATTAGAAACCATTTGAACCTCTCCAACTCCTCTTATAGTAAGTGATCTACTCCAAAATTGCTGTGACTTTTCTGCCATATTTGAAATAAGCTCCCTAGCTTATTCTGGAGTCTTGTTTACTAAAGTTCCTCCAGTTGCGGCATCTATCATACTTCTATCCATAGGTAGCAAACCCTCATAGAAGTACTGGAATAGTAATTGTTCACTGATTTGGCTCTGAGGATAACTTGAATATAGCTTCTTAAATCTCTCCCAATAGTCATAAAGAATCTCTCCCACCGCTTGCTGAATTCCACAGATACTCTTCCTGATAGTTGTATTCCTTGATGTTGGAAAGAATTTCTCTAAGAATGCCTTCTTCAAATCAATCCAACCCATGATGTATCTAGCTGGAAGATAATACAACCAATCATTAGCTATCCCTAATAAAGAGAATGGAAAAGCCTTAACTTGATGTTTTTCTCTAAAATATCCTGTGGTTTCATAGTAGAGCGAACCACATGAAATTTATGTATATGCCTGTTGGGATCTTCTCCTGATAAACCTTGGAATTTGGGAAGTAGATGAATCAAACCAGATCTTAGTTTAAAGTCTCCTACCAAGTCTGGATAAGTAATGCAAGAATACTTGTAGGCCTCATCCAGAGTTGCAAGCTCCTTCATAGTTCAGTTATTCTCTGCCATAGAAGTGTAAGTGTGAAGAAACTCTTTCAGAAACTTCTAATATTCTCTCTTGAATCCTCAAACCTCTCAAAGTCCTTTCAATCTCTAGATCAAGTTCAAATAATTTGTCACTTGAAGTCCTGGTCACGCATACAAAATCTAGAGTGAGAATTCAAATAGATAGACAATAAAATCAAGAAAAATGTAAACTAATAAAGATAAAACTATGCACAATCCAAAAACAAACAAACACCATTAGTTATCTAGCTTTCCCGGCAATATCGCCAAAATTTAATAAGAATCCAAATTGAGTGTCACGGACTTATCAAATTAACATGTTTAATGTTCAATGAATCCCACAACTTCTTAAAAGAAATGATGTAATATAGGTCCCAAGTCAAATCTCTTGAGGAAACTAGTAAGTGGATGTTCGCCTTAGATTTAAAAATTCTTTTTGGGGTTTTCTTGTAGAATTGGGGGTGGCTTAGAGATTAAATCCTAGATTGGAAATTAAATGGTAAACTAACTTAACCTATTGCAACGAAATAAACGCTGATTGAATGTTGAAATTAAACCTAAACTAGAAATTAGCCAAGCAAAATGATAATTGACAACTAGCTTAGCTAATCATTCATGGAGTTAAACTAAATTACATGAGCTATGCTAAACTGAGTGTACCAATCAAATGTAATTGAATTCTAAACTAAGCAAAGTAACAATTGCAGAAATCAGAAAGTCCAGATATCCTAATTCAAACTAAGCTAGGAATCAAATACAACTCGACCCTTAACTCTCATTCTAATTAGACAAAACAAAGGAATATTTAACCTATTAAACTACTCATCTGATTGACCAACAAAACTTTAAATGATTATCAGTAAATAGAATTTAAAGAAAGGAATTTCAGAAATTCAAATTTGCAGAAAATGAATATTACTGTGCAGAACAAAATTCGTGAAGAACTGAATTTTAGAATTGAAGCTATGAAGCTGTAAATTGCAGAATTGAAATTGCATAAATGAAATTCCTTAAGCTAAAGAACAAATGTAAGAAGAAATCTAAACATCCCTACACCCAAATCACAGTTCAATTCCTCTTCTCCTTGCCATCACACAAGAACCCATAGAGAACATTCTAACTAGTATCGGAGAAGGAATCTTCAGCTCCAAGCTCAGATCCAAAATCGCTCAGTGCACCAAAGAACCCCTCTAGCAAGGCAAGCTCGCGCGATTTGAAGTTGTCAACTTAACTACACCGAGATTTTTGAAACAAAAATCACTACTCTGATGGGGGAAGCTGTGGATGATGGATGCTATCGGAAAGGACACAGTATCACCAGAGGAATGCCACCAGTGTTTACTGGTGTGTAGTGGCTCCACTAGCTCGAAGGAACGCCTCTGATAAGTGGCAATAGCAGAAAATGCAGAAACAAAATAACATCAAAGAGAACGCTCGCTGACAATTTCAGATGATCGAAAGTTGATTGCTAGTTGCTGAAGACTTCAACGCTGATGAAGATGAACGAGATGCAGATCTAGTAGGAAGGAAGGGGCGTTGCGATCACGCGTTGAAGAAATAACACAATGATCAGTAGCGCAAGACACTATTCATCCGTGAATTCTTTGGATTTTATACCATGGTTTGAATCGAGAATTGCAGTTGGTTTAGGTCTAGTGCAATGGAGAATTTAGGGATCTAATGTAGGGGTTTTGTTAGTACCCCAAGGTAGTTTTGGTGTAATCAATCAAGTCAAGTTAGGTTATGTTAATTTTTAACCCCTGTGTCAGCGAGGTTTTTTCGTTTTATTATACAGGTTATTCACTCTCCCTCTAGCCAATCGCCAAGGGACCAACAGGTTTGATATGAGTTGAGCACAATGGATTTGCTCCTTGAGATGAGTTGCATCGATTTGGTGAAGCTTCTTTTGGATTTGGTTGCTCCCTCTTGAATTGGCTCTACTCAATCAAATCATGTATCAATTTCAGCATCCTACAAGACCAAATTCAAATTATGAAGATTGAATCATGAATTAAGAGAAAAAAAAATCATTATTAAGCTCATAACGAACCTTGCTTTGTAAACATGATAAAAATTGTAAATTAAAACATACAAGTGTATAGAGAACACCAAATAACAATCCAAAATATTATGTCTGATCATATTGCTTATCACCGAGCCTGCCCTGCCCTGAAGTTTGGCACGACAAACAACAACTTCATAACAGACTGAACAAAATTAATAAGGCTATTAATAAAAAAAGTGATCATGCATACAAAGGTTAATCTAGCCAAGATAAAAAAATAATTAAATTGATTTTAGTAACTAAAAATAATCTGAGCTCTATGAGATATAATATTCATGTAATATACATCAAATTCACTTATTAAATGGTAGAAATACAAAAATATGTAGACTATGGAATGATAAAGTGAGATTTCCTCTAAATAATATTGTACTCATTCCCAAAGTTATATACACTACTTATTAATCAGATATAACTCAAATTCACTTTGAACTATCACTTCTGTCATTGCCTTATTCACTTCTGAACGCCCACTATAGTTCTCTCTGTATCTGTGGTAAAAATCAACACTCAGGATATTTACACTGAATGAAAACGCACACTCAATCAACAACTAATATCTATATTGTCAAGGTGTAAAAATGTAAAGAAATAAAGGGGTCAAACAACTGGATCAGAGCAACATAAATAGTTACTAAACTGTGTTATTAGCTATCTCAGGTTCCTTTCAAAGAGTAAAGTTTTGAAATTGTGAAGGTTCATCCAGTGATCATGGTAAACTTCGAAGTTCTAATGAACTGTTCTTATAACTGAGCCACATCATATCACACCAGCATACCCTAAAACATGCAGGCAGCTTACAAGAATTGCCAAAACAACCTACTTTTCAGAGAAGGGCTATAAGAATCCAAGACCTAAGAATCACAGAAAACTAATAAACAGACTGTTTATATGACTGAATCACCACATCCATCATACCCTAAACTGGTTCGAATCACAAGATTTGCAAAAAGAGTGTGTACTTTTAGGGAACGAAGCTAATAGAACCTGCTTAATCAAATAGCATTTGGTGGATAGATAGCTTGCCTTAGATCTGGCATCGACTAGGACCTGCCTTATGTTCTCCTCCATTAGATCGAGAGGGGAGAGAGCGGCTGAGTATGGCCAAGGGATGCCATCTCGAGTAAAGCACCGTCGATCTTGGTTGTCGGAAGCTTCGATTTCTCTTCAGAAATAATAGGATCGCTCGTTTGCAGGGTTTTGGGAGGGCGAAGAGAAAGGAAAGAGGAGGAGCAAAAGCTTGGGAATGCATTGGCGCCGCCTTTGTCAAGGCCATGACGTCGATGCCGAACGGAAAAGAGAGCCATGAACAAAATTAGGTAAGCCCAAATTTCGTCAAATTCTTGTAACATACATCAAATCTGGTATAATCTATGACACAGAAATGAGTTCTTAAAAAATTAGGGTTATGATTCTTGGTATTCAAATGGCCGAAATTTGGGCAGCAGCAGAAGAAAATACGATGAAATCAAAGGAGTGGCCTTGATGCTTTTGACGGCCTTCTTGTTGAGCTTCTTGAGATGTCGATGCACCTCTGCCCTCTGTGCCGTCACCACTGTCACTGTTTCCGTGCACGACCAGAACATCATCACCACCGCCAGCAACCACGTTGCTCGACGTCTCGCGCTGAAGTGAGCCGACATTCCTTCTATTCCGCCTTGACCCCTGCTCTCGCTTCTCTTCTGCAACAAAAAGGAAAATGTAATGCTGCTCCTTAAAAATTTAACTCCTTTTAGGCAACCCTTTTCCCCCTCACTCTCTCTAATTCCACACACTCCACCCACCTCCATTCTTTAGCCCTAACATGGGCTGCCAACACACTTCATCCACCGTCGTTTATGCCATTGCTATCTGTAACGCAAAAGCAAATTCTTCTCTCTGATTAATTATCTCTCGTGCAGTAGTGGTAGTGTGCAGGAGATAGTGGATAAGAAACGAATGTCTTTCTTTATAACTCGCACTTTGTCTTCTTTTTCTTTCTCTTCTCCCGTTTGCTCTGCTCTTTTCTCTCCGATTAACAAAGATTGTGATTTCTTCTCCCACTAAGATCCCACTAAGAGGAAGAACCCTAACAAGGAAATGAGTCGTAGAAAGAAGGAGGTCGCTTGGGATAAAAGAACAAGGAAATGAGTCATAGAAAGAAGGCGGCTCCAAAATTAGGATTCACAAAGGGGAGCTGGAGAAAAAGTTATAGGGAGAATTTTTTTACGCGAGTTTGAGGTGGAAAAAACACAAATGTTATTATTTCATTGATAATGATTTTTAACTGTTGTCTTATTAGCACAACAACAACGGTTTATGTACCGTTGTTCCAAGCATTAAAAAATATTTTCATTGATAATTATTCATTGTATCATTGTCCCAATTGTTGTTAAGATTATCTTTTGGGGTAACTGTTTTATCAAAATAACAGTTTTGTCAAAAATCGTTAACTTTTACCAAATTTATAATAATTTTTCTTAAAATCGTTGTCTCTATGGTGTTATCTTTATGCAATAATAGATAATCATTCTAGATTCACTTGGGTAAAATTCCTAAAGAATAAAGATGAAACATTTAATAACTTTTGTAAATAAATAGAAAATGAAAAGGACTTGAAAATCAAACGAATTAGAAGTGACAATGGTGGAGAATTTAAAAACTATGTGTTTACTAAATTTTGCTTAGAAAATGGATATCATCAAGAATTCTCATGTCCTAAAACACCTCAACAAAACAGAATAGTTGAAAAAAAGAATAGAACCCTACAAGAAGTAACTTGAACAATGCTTAATGAATACCAACTACCCAAATACCTGTGGGTTGAAGCCGTAAATACAGCATGCTATGTGCAAAATAGGATAACGATAAATAAGAATTATAACAAAGCCTCCTATGAACTATGTTATAATAAATTACCAAACATTAAATACTTTAAGGTATTTGGATACCCAGTTTTAATATTAAACACAAGAGAACATTTAGAAAAATTTATCTCAAAAGTAGACAAAAGAATTTTTATAGGGTACTCCCTAAATAGTAGAGATTATAGAGTTTACAATAAAACTACACTAAGAATTGAGGAAACAACGAATGTGAAATTTGATGAAAACACTAACTCTAAAGAATCTAATTCAACTCAAACTCAATACCAACCAATAGACTTTGTTAGGTCTAGTATTGATCTAGGGGGAGCTGGTAAAAATCTAAATCATATAGAAAATCAAGACAATGAACAAACACAACCACAAGAAAATTAACAAGAACCTACAGACTTGAGAACAACTAGAGTTAGTTCAGACCATCCGGTTGGCCAAATAATAGGTGACCCAAACCTAAGGGTTCAAACTAGATCAACTTTTAGAAACTTGTCAAATTATCTTGATTCCTAAGATTGAACCCAAAATAGTAGAAGAATCCCTATTTAACACAGATTAGACAATAGTCATGCAAGAAGAGTTAGCTCAATTTGAAAGAAATAAAGTCTAGGATTTAGTATCCTTACCTCTAGGTAAAAAATTAATTGAAACAAAATGGGTGTTTCAAAATAAATTAAATGAAAACGAGGAAACTGTTAGGAACAAAGCTAGATTAGTAGCTAAAGGGTTCAGTCAAGTAGAAGGACTTGATTATGATAAAACTTATGTCTCAGTAGCTAGACTTGAATCCATTAGTATGCTACTCAGGTTTGCATCCCATAAAGAATTTAAGATTTTCCAGATGGATGTCAAGTCAGCCTTCTTAAATGGACTAATCAAAGAAGAAGTGTATATAGGTCAACCATCTGAATTTGAAAGCCTAGGTCACCCTGACTACGTGTTTAAATTAAAGAAAGTCTTATACAGTCTAAAACAAGTTCTAGGGTATGGTATGAAAGGTTATCCACCTATTTGATTTCTAAGGGATTCAATCAAGGATGAGTTAACTCAATCTTATTTGTAAAAATCGTTAAGTCAAACATTTTTATAGCCCAAGTGTACGTAAATGATATAATTTTTTGATCAACAAATTTAGAATTTTTATAAGAATTTATTACACTAATGGATCAAGAATTTGAAATGAGCCTAATAGGTAAATTAATATTTTTCTTAGGTTTACAAATTAAACAAACAAATGAAGGAAACTATGTCTACCCACAAAAATATACAAAAGAATTACTTAAAAAATTTGAAATGAAAATACCAATGGCCACAAACACAACTATAGATAGTGATCCAAATGGAAAACTAGTAGATCTAAAATATTATAGAAGTGTCATAGGAAGTTTATTATACCTAACTGCAATTCATCTTGATATACTATTTATCGTTAGTATGTATGCTAGATATCAAATCTGTGCTAAGGAATCTCGCCTAACTAATGTTAAAAGAATCTTTAGATATCTAAAAGGAACAACTAATATAGGAATGTGATACCCTAGAACAATAAATTTTAACTTAATAGGGTTTTTTTACTTAGATTATACCGACTGTAAATTAGATAGAAAAAGTACAAGTGGTGGATGTCAACTACTTGATCTATCACTTGTCTTTAGTAGAAAACAACACTATATTACTCTATCTACTACTGAAGCAGAATATATAGCAATGGGTGAGTGCACAACACAATTATTATGGATGCTACACGCTCTACATGACTTTAACTTAGAATTTTAAATATTTATTGATAACATTAGTTCAATCAACATAACCAAGAATCCAGTGCATCATTCACGAACAAAACATATTGAAGTTAAACATTATTTTATCAGGAATCATGTTGCTAAAGGAGACATTAAATTCAACTACGTTGAGTCCTAATCAAATCTAGCTGACATCTTTACCAAATCACTTCCTGAATCTAATTTTTGTCATTTACACTGACAGCTAGGGATGTGCACAATAGATTGGACTTAATCTCTCACTTTATTCTTATTTGTCAAATAATTTTCAAATTCTAAGAAGATTTTATTAATTATGTTATCTCAAAATCTCATTTTTCTAGTGTTTTAAAACTATTATGAACTTAGCCTATGACTTCCTCTAGAAATCATGATCCTATAGTGTAGGTAACCAACATCTCACAAGCATACTAGGATTACCTTACTTTTGTATTCAAAAACATAGAATGGTGTGAGATGCTTAGGACTTTACCTAGACTTCAGATGCTTATATTAGTGCATCAAAATAAGTCTGGGCATTAAATACTAAAAATACATTGATCAATTTAAGTCATCCATTTTAGCTAGATTAACATACTTAATTATGGTGGCAAAAGGCAAATACGCTCGCCCCCAGTGCCCCCGCCAACCCGTCCCAGGGCCAACAAAGAGGAGGTAAATCACGGGCGGCTACTAGCCTTTGAAATAGTAACTAGCACATAAGGGAGACATTTACCTTAGCTTTGCTGAGATTCGAACCTCAGACCTCATTGGTGGCAACACCTCATGTGCTAGCCACTAGACCCATCCGAGGGGGCGATTAACATACTTAACTTGATTAACCAAGTGAATGCTTTTATCTTCTGGTAGATAGTTAGTAACTAAAGGTTACACATGTAAGAATAATTTTTAGATAAATATTATTTTTAAAGTAATATCAGGTTAAAGGAGAGGATCTAAAATTTTCTTTGAAAAAATTCTTTAAAAACACTTTAAAAAATATTTTACAAAATACTTACAATTTTTTTTAAAAATGTTTTTGTAAAATTAACTTTCAAAAATTGCCTTGCAAATGTTTTTAAAGTTATTTTACTTTAACAACCTTTTTGAAAATAAGTTGCAAAAATCTTCGAACTTCTCTCAAATTTTACTTAAGAAAAGAATCATCAAAAATCATTCTTTGTAACAAGTGTTATCTTTGAATTTCTAAATTAACTCTAAAATAGACCTGTAAATTTTACTTTTGAAAATTTTCATATCTTGACATACTTACTTGCTCTATTTATTTGCTTCATACTTACTCTTGCTTACTTGCATATTTTTTTGATAAATGCCAAAGGGAGAGAGTTAGAATTAAGTAAAAAAAACTAAGGAAAATTTGAAAAACTTAACCCTAAATGATCAAGAGAATAAAACAGGAAATCAAAATCATTTAGATTTCTCTTAAATCATTTTTATTGCTATATGTATTTGCATATATTTTTTTAACTTTAACATAAGTTGTCATTACATCAAAAATAGGGAAATTATTGGTGCAGTTGGCACCAATGATCAAATCTAAGTTTTGATTAATGATAAATGAATTAAACTTAGATGTGTTGTGATCTGACCTTTTTACTAAGTGCAGGACTTGACAGGTCTGACATCAGGCTGAAATCTAATTAGGTCTAGAGGACCTGATAGCTGGTGTAGAAGTCCAGATAGGTCAATAAGTAACCTGATATCTGGCAAAAAGTTCGACTGGGTCTGTAGGACCTGATAGTTGGTCAAAGTCTAGTTGGGTCTACAGACCTAACAATTGGTGGGAAGACCTGATGGACCAAGGGAGTCAAGCAATTCTGCATGGTAAGTAAGGTAAGTCACTAGAGGAGAGTGTTCTAGTGAGGACGAGTCCCAATTAGGGAATTTAGGCGTTAGTTGAGTTTATGCCCATTTAAAAAACTTAGACTGAGACATTGACTAGATCCTGGTCTTAGATAGACAGAATCTAATTAATATTTTTGTTTTATAATTGTGCTAACTCTGTTTTGTAGGGTAGCTATTTTCTTATTGTACTAACATATTTTGTACGAGCAAAAAATGGACAAAAAGTCTTGGATGAACATTACTCGAGATGCCTCCTATGCGAGTGGAGGCGCAACGGATGCTTGGTTGAAGACTCCATACAGGAGGGCACGAAGGCGCCTCACATACTTCTAGAGGCGCCTTGAGCTTGGCGCTGGAGGCATCTTGGAGAGTTTTGAAGGCACCCTCCAGACAATAAAAACTGAAGGTTGCCGAGTTTATCATCACCAAAGATAAGGGGATAAATATTGCCTATGGAGGTGCCTCTAAGGAGGCTGAAAGCGCCTTCAACACCCTATATATACCTTGTTCAAGTAGCACACGAAACATAACTTGCGTACGAGCTTTAACGACTCCTTTGTTGCTTCGACTATGCTCTATTGCTATGCTATGACTTCGAGACCTCCGACCATGACCTGTAGACTAACATCGACACATAAGCCTAGTCAGACTCTACACTCTAAAAGTGTTGGTAACAATTTAATATTATTGTACGTTTTTCATACTTGCAAACGGAAAGTGTAAATTGTTACACTTTCCTAGATTTTCATACTTGTATTTGATTCCTTCTTCCAGCGGTTCCTAAAGAGGATTTAGTGGATTATCCATCGATAGGTCTAAGGGACCTGAGTCTTGAAGTAGGAGTCACTGAAGGCTCTGAACAAAATAAAATCGCTTGTGTTCGTGTTTTCTTCTTTATCTGTTTTCGTCTTTTCCGCTGCATACTTATCTTTTAAAACAGAAAAAGAAAGATTTTAAAATCACATGATTTACCCCCTATCACGTGCGTCATGATCATACAATAAGAATGCATAGCTCACGCACCTCCCAGACTCTCACCCTAGTGCAAGTTATAAGTGTTCATGGCTCACGTGCCCAACAACCTCCTGGTCAGTCCCAAACTCTCGCCCCAATTCGAATTATAAGTGTGCATAACTTATGTGCCCAACGAACTCCTAGTTGGCTCCTAGACTCTCGTCCTAGTATGAGTTATGAGCGTGCACGATTCACGTGCCCAACGATATCCTGGTCGGCTCCCAGACTCTCGCCCCAATGCTTGTTGTAAGTGAGCATGGCTCATGTACCCAATGATCACCTGACCGGGGAAACACGGTTGAGTCCCAGACTCTCATCCCAGCCATGAGTTATAAGCGTGCATGACTCACACGCCTTCTAGACTCTCATCCTAATTCTAGTTATAAGTGTGGATGGCTCATGCTCCAAACGACCTCTTAGTCAGGTCCAGACTCTCGCTCAAATGCGAGTTATAAGCGTGTATGACTCACTCGCCCAATGATCATCCGATCAGAGAAACCCAATCGGTTCCCAGACTCTCAACTCGGAGCAAGTTATAAGAGTGCATGACTCATGCACCTTCCAGACTCTCGCCTAGTGCGAGTTATAAGTATGCATGGCTCATGCACCTCCCAGACTCTTGCCCCAGTGCGTGTTATAAGTGTGCATGGCTCGCTTGCCTTAATGACTTCCCGATTGGGTAACAACCTCCCGGTTGGGTCCTAGGCTCATCACAGCGATGAGTTATAAGTGTGCATATTTTACACACCCAACAACTAGTCGGCTAATCCACATTCCCGGTCAGACACTCATCTCAACTACCACTCTGCCCAACACTCATCTCAATCGTCGTGCTTCCCGGTACTCTTCTCAATTACCGTTCTGCCTGGCACTCATCTTAATTACATGCTCAGCACTACTCGTACCTCACCGTGCTATTTGAATATGGAACATAGCATAGAAGCACAGACAAAAATAGTAAACACAACATATAAAAGAGGCCAATGTTTCATGGCCAAAAGGCATTAGCAATATTAGGGTACAAAGAGGCTAATTATTTGAATTCAGAAAATACATCACTTGACATTTATTCTATGATTCTCTGGTGGTCTAAGAAGTCCTCGGGGGGATCAACCGTCAAATAATTCCCCTCCCTGAGTTGGCTGACCACTCCTTCGACTCCATAAGAGAGTGTTTGTGTAATATGATCATCAAATTGTAGTCCGAACTCACTCGAGCAAAGGTATTCTGCTTGCCCAGTCTTGAAGCACTCATTTTCTCCCGCTTAATAAGCCTCCAAGTCAGCCTTCAAGGTTCTCAGCTCTGACTTGGTTTGATCCAACTCGGCTTGCAGGGATTCTAACTCGGTAGCTCGGGAGTTCAAGTCCCTCTGCTGATCTATTATTATATTATCCTTGGACTCGAGCTCCTTAGTCAGGCAAGCTACCTTAGAAGCATAGGATGTTTTCAGGTTGTCCAGTACAACAGTCCTTTGTGCTAAGTCTGACATAGTTTTTTCCTTCATGGTGATCTCCGCTTGGCGTTTAGACTCAGTCGTTTGTAGGAGGGCTTCAAGCTTCTCTTTGTTGGTCTAATGGAGATTCGTTGCCTGTATAGCTTCCCCCCAGAGCTTTCTCCTTCTCAGTAATTAGTTTCATCAGAGTCTCTGCCTCCAATTATAGTCGACGTATATCTGGGATTACATTAGAGGGATGAGATTCCAACTCCGCTATACGATCCTTTAGAATTTTATTATAACGATACAAGTCCTTGGCAGTTGGCTTAAGTTTAGCTCGAAAGTCAAAACCTAGTGAAAGAAAGAATTAGAAACACACTAACCCAACTTACTAAAGTAGAAAAATTATGGGCTTACCGCAAAGGCATCCTGAGAGAACACATCCACTCGACCAGGAATAGAGCTAGCACTTATTTGTTCTATCGAGTCCATCCAGGCATTTGCCATTGACCGCTTCAATTTTACTACCCCTGAGTGAGGCAGAAGGACAATGGTCATCTCTTGCCGGGAGGGCATGTCGATAGAGAAATGAAATTTATGGGACATAGCAGGTCAGGAAGTCGACGCACCGGGGGTAGGCATGGTTGGATGAGGAGGGCGCGTGGAAGATGGGGGGTCGGAGGATCGGTCAAAAGGAAAGGGCGTGAGCCCTCTAGTATAGGCCAAGTAGCTTCCATCAAAGCTTTCCCCGAATGGCGGTTGAAGGTGCAGATGCCCCCTTGAGCCCTATTTGCCCAACAATAACCAGGCTATCAATCTCAGTCGGAGTTGTTTGAGGGACTGAAGGGATGAGAGAGGGCCTTTGCTCGGGTCAAGCCGAAGCTGGGGCAGCTGTAGTAGGTGATCGAGGTCTTTTACGACATAAAGTCAATGGTTTATTTGAGATAGACAACTCCGAAGTGGCTGGAGTAGGATGGTGGAAGGACGAGGGACCCTACGGGGCTACTAAAGTAAGATGGCAGATGAGCGGGGGACCTTGTGGGGCCACCGGAGCTGGATGATGGATGGGCACACCTTGCAAAGCTACCTGGACGGGAGGATAGACTGACAGTTTACATCATCGCTCAGCCAAAATAACTTGTCCTCTCTAATTTATTTCAAAATTGTTCATCTGGAGAAGCCCAGGCATCGAGGCCTTAGATAGAGTATCCGCTACAAGGAAAATGTGTTAGTAAGAAAAAAAAGAGGGGCAAATCAAAAAGTAAAATTTCTTACCTCAATGAGGGCGGCATTTCTGATGGAAGGGAACTTATACCAAACATGTGTAGGATTCTCTCCTGAAATAACTCAGAAATATCAAACTTCAAGCCTATTAGCCGCTCTGAAGCCTTTTTGAATGTTGACTCTGTGTGAAAGTCTCCTAGAGTGGGCACAGGTAGGAGAATTGATAAGCATCTAGTGGGTCAAGCCACGGGAGAAGGAAACAAAGGAAAAAAAATACTTAGTCTTCCAATCCCTTCTCTACAGAGGCATCCTGTCAAAAAGGGATGTCCTAAGGCTAGGTTTAAAACGAAAAATACCAACGATTTGGCATTGAGAAACAGAGAAACATTGAAACAGGCATGGGATCAAGAGAATTTCATATAGGCGGAAGAGAATGGTGGCTCCGCACAGAATGCGAATGGAATTAGGAATAAACTGGAAAAGCGGAATGCAAAAATACTGACTCGCGTTGGAGAAGAAACTAGGGATGGGAAAATGAAGGCCCGCAAGGATTTATTCTTTAAAGAAAGTCACATAGCCAGTAGGTGGTCTAGGGGGTGGTCATTTTTAGTGGGCATGATCACATGAATGGTGTAAGGGACCTCATAGGTAAAATGGAGATCATCAAGGTCGACGGCGGTGAAATCTAAGACTAACTAAGTGTACTATAGAGCAAAGGTGTCCATGATTGAGGTTGAGGAGAAAGTTGAGTCAAGAAAATCTCAAGAAAAGGAAGAATGTGGGAAGACTAAGAGCAGACAAAAGCTAAGTTTTGATTGAAGTCGCCGAAGGAAGAAAGTGAAGAGGTGCAAGGAAGACTAAGTGCAAGCGTATGAAAGAAGTCGTTAGGTCATTTTAAAGAGCGATATGGTGTGATGCACTATACGAGCACCTCAATAGATCAGCAGCACCAGGGCCATCAGATACACCACACGATCACATCAAAAAATGGGCTAATCAATAAGGTTGTTGAATTAGAGGGTAGGTAGGTCGTCATCCATACAGAATATCACATATCAGCTGTCTTATCTATGGAAAGTAAGTTTGATGGACACATGGCAGTGTGGGAAATGAGACATTTATGACATCAGTAAAAGGAAAAAATAGTGAGCACGCCACTCTGGGGTCTTGCCTTACATTTATGACATATGTAGTCTAACTAATCCAACTAGGTTTTGGTTTATCAACGCTTCACAAGGACTGTCGAAGTCCCTCATTTGGGCCAAGCGGGTCCTCATAAGGGTTGAACGCCCTATAACCGATCATCCCCTCATCTGAGTGAAGGTTCCCACGATTATTCTCGAGCTGGCCTGCAACTGTTCCACTACTCTGGTCGGGTTAGTTAATAACAAGATTGGTGAAGTACTCAGTAGCCAGTCAGCTACTTGTCAATCTTCTATTACCCCAATCCATGGAAAACACTCACTGATTGGTCAGATATACATTTTATATCTCGTGGCTCCATCCAACTAACATAGGGACTGGTCGTGTGACTTACTTCCCTATTAGTGGTCATAATCGAGAGGGATACAACTATCCGAGCGACATATAACATTCCTCGTAAGGAAGAGTCGGGTCTCCTTACCCGATTAGCATACAAGGAGATGGGGCCTGGACTCCCTCTCCTAGAGATAGGCAATTGGTCATGAGCACTCAAAAATAGATAGCATACAGATGGATAGCAAATAAAAGTAAAGGTTAACGACATGCCTGACAAAGTCTACACCCCATTAGGTCTGCACTCCATTAGGGCTTGGAATAAAAGCTGTAGAAGGCTACTTAAAAGTGGGGAAAACTTCATCGGGTCACTCGTTCAAGAGCCGCTTGAGGTCCAAAAAATCTTCCAACAGTTCTGATACTAGTAGACCTACTTCCTGCAATTGTGTAAGGG